>NW_024609857.1:62801822-62883429 GCF_016920785.2 Ixodes scapularis | reverse complement strand
AAAAATCGTAAGAATCTTAACAGAAATGGTAGCTAAGGTGGGAGCCAGTATACAACAGGTCTAACCCCACGAAGTAGAGCTCCCACTGACGCTTCTTCTTCAAAAGAAAAAAGAAGAGGAAAATAAGGGGAATTAAGAATGCAGATTGGACAATACAAGCAACAGCATGAGAGGAAAAACTCTGAAACGAGTTTTGGAACAAAAAAAAAAAAAGAACAACGAAGACTCGACAATAGACGAAAACCCTGTAAAAGCAGATTGAAACTGCACTTTCAACCCTACCCAACAATGACAGCAGAATGGCAAACACCAAGCCACACAAAGGCACAAAGGTCCGGCCAAAACGACTGTTAGGGGTGGGGAGGGCCAGGGCCCCCCTCAACACCCCCCCCCCCCCAAAAAAAAAAAAAAAAAAAAGCTATGGTGAAGTTTAGAGGGCGGGGAGAGGCTTACCACCTCTCCTCGGAGCCAGGCCTAGCCCTGGGATGGGTCAGCTGCCCCCCTGGCCAATCCAGCCAGGGTGCCTCACAGAGCAATGATAGGAAAAAAAATAAAAAAAATAAATAAGGCCGTCGACCATTTCACAAGCTGTCTCCAACAACGGAGAAGCCAACAATGATGGACTGCTGTAACAATGAAAGGGTTGAACATCAAAGGAGGAAAAGTAACAAGAGACAAGCAACACAAAAAAGAAACAAAGATAATGTCCAAACCGTTACCCCTACAAAAAAAGGGGTGGGGGGAAGTAAAGAAAGAAAGAGGGAAGAAGCGACAGTGAAAAAAAAAAAAAAAACTTTGCAGGAATAGTAAGCGGCTTTGTATCAAACCACTTACACTAAGATTCCAACACTCGACTTATCTATCAAATCCGACGAAAAAAAAGGGAAAAAGAAAAAGGGAAGAAAGGAGTTAATTATTCTAAGGTTTTAGTTAAACAAAACTCTTCAGCAAAGTAATCTACCATGAAGGGGGGGGGGGGGGGATAATGATCATTCACTCATTCTCCTCAGTACAAACTCACGAGACCAGATTCAGGCCTCAACAGGTTCGTGTGCGGAGACCATCCGGTTGGGAGCCTTAGGCCTAAAAAGCCTGAGGATCCCCCTGGTGGGCGAGCTCGTTGGGAACGTCAAAACCCAACAATGGGATCGCTCACCACCAGCGAGCTCTGCAGGATGTGATGGCCCCGGGAGTGACGACCCCGCGTGTGAGTACCATGTTTGGTTACCACCCCCCTTACGACCCCTCAGCTATATAACCATTCGAGCTCGCCGGCCCTCGGTGTTCAACGCCCGTAACCCACCTACCACCCAACTACCCGTGCTCCGAGATGCCGTGGTGTCTATGGAGAAGGCGGGAATCATCGAGAGAACCACTAGAGGACCTTTTCTATCCCCCATTCAAGTGGTACCCAAGTCGGCCAGGCTCTCTAGATTTGTTCTGGACTGCTCTCATCTAACTCCGCACCTGCCAGCCCCACCATTTTGCCTTCCACCCCTCCCTAAAGTGTTAACCTTGTGCCCTCTGCCCCCGAGGCCTTACTTCACCAAAGTGGATCTCAAGGACGCTTTTTATCACTTCAAGCTCCACAAATGCACCCGGCCCATCACCTGTTTCCGACTCGACGGAGTCTACTACCATTACAAGGTGTTGCCCTTCGGCCTCCGTATAGCCCCCTTCCTCATGCAGCATCTCGCCACAGCACTCACCAGAGAAGCAAGGGCTAGAGGACTTTGGGCCTGGTCCCATGTGGATAACTTGTTATTCGCGCATAGTGACCCTACTTACCTCGAACAAGTCACTGCCCAGTTCATCCAAGATCTTTTGAGCTGCGGCTTTCGCATTAACCCTGAAGACTCTGAATTTACCCCCACCCAACGAGTACGCTTCCTTGGTTTCTTGCTTGACGGCACAACCCAGACCATTGGTCACACTCCGTCGAGGTACAGAGACCTCTTAGCCACCTTGGACCTACTCAGAGCACCAAGACCAATCGCGACCTACCAGAGACTGGCCGGACTTTGGTCCTTTTATTTTTCCATGTTCCAAGGCCACTTTCATGCAATTCGACCCCTTCACCAAGTGGCGTCTACCGGACTTCCCCCACCAACCCAATGGGTCGAACTGTTTTCTTTTATTTTAACCATGCTACCGGCATCAGTGCCCTTTGTACCACCAACGGTTCAACATTGTGTCTTCGCCGACGCCAGCCTATCAGGACTTGGAATCTGCGGACCACGGGGAAACATCGCGGTGATTTCACCTTCACCGCCAGGCAGCTACAAGAGGGAACTATGGGCTGTGCTCCTGGCTCTCATCTGCTCCCCCCCCCCCCCCCCCCCCCCCCGAGAACCTTGGTGTTTTGTGACAATGCGGCTATCATCCACGCCCTCACACGGTCGAGAGGGATCCGCCGCCAGGGGGCCGGGCCTACTTAAGGCTCGCTCCTCTGGAGGGGGGCTCAGTCGGGAGCTCGGCACCGCAGCAGAAGGGTTTCAAAAGATTATTTCGCCTATCGCTTATTTCTCTTCATATTAATGTGCTTTCATTAAAATAAGGACACCAATTTCACCTAACAGAAATAACAACTTCAATAAATATTTCGCTTCCCATACCCGGAAGGCATCATCAGCGCATACAGAAAAATGAGAAAGTTTCGGTCAACGCAGCCCTACCTATCGGGGATGTCCATGTATACTTTCAGGAGGAGGCCACGGTTCTTGTTGCACTCTGACGCATCCCCGCGAATGAATGACTCAAATAGCTTGAGTGCGCCCCACCTATCTCCCTTCGCCTCCGTTGTTGCGGCCGTAACGTTGAAATTATTTCCTGTAGCCAACGCGTGGACCACAAACTCTCTTTTGAGATGGATCGCGTTCGTAGAATACTTTGTCCCGGGATTTTTTTTGTTATCAGTTCTGGTTCAACTTGCAGGTCTCCTACCTTGAACGTCTTGGAAGCGAGACGTTCAAAGATGCTGTAGTCATAATGACAAAATGACTCATCTCAAATGAGGTGATGTTACTGTAAACTCTCAAAGGTACGAGCACCAAAAAGTGCTTTGAATCTCTGGCTCTCTATGGATGCATGCGAGGTCAAACCAGTTTTCTCTCATATCTCGAATTAATTACAAATTTGATCGGCATGAGTAAGACTCAAATCATGATGGTATTTCAGAAAAATTCAGATAGTTTTTCTTAGTGGAAGGCTGCATTTTCATTCAGCGCAATAAAGAAGCGCATCAGCCGTGCGTGTTCTTATCGTCATCCATCATCATGGTAACCAAACCAGTCCTACTCCGAAGTTCATTCATTGTGCTTGACGTGAAGTTCTTCTGATTATATTAATAATTATTTGTATGAAAAGATAAGAACAGCAAGCAGAAAAAAAAACATTGTTCTTTCACTGAGACAGCAGAGTAGTTTGTAGATAATGGAAAGGTTGTGTCCACGTCACACGCGTTTTTTTTTTGTTTTTTTTTTTTATTTCGCACAGACTCATTAATCAAGCAGTATTCACTATAGTAGCAACATATAGAAATCATCCTGCTGTTATATATATGTACAACTGTAAGGCACAGCCTAACGCGATATGAAAAAAGAACTTCCGACAAGGCAGTTTCTTCAGTGGCGTTGGGCCCACACCATATGCACTTTAATTTGAGGGAGATTGCAACAAAGGTTCATTCTCCAACACCGCCGCCTGAGACTACCTTGTCAAATGGGACTGTTATGTGGCTAGAGACTGTATGCTCATAATGACTTGGTATATCACAACTGCGGTGTAAACGCTGTATCTTTGTGTTTCAGATGTACTGCTTAAACGCTTTCCTTCCACTGACGGCACACGGATCGCACAACGTATTGGAAACATTTTGTCAGGAGCATCCGACAGAGAAGGCGGCCTGGAGAAATGTCGAAAGGTGATGAGAGCTACAATGGAAAACAGAGCACTTCGTGGAACTGACACACCGACCGAAGGAATGTAAAAAGAAAGAACTATGCTGTAGCCTGGAAGTTACGTAACTGGATATGTTAAAACATGTTGAGCCTCAAGAAGGGAAACTAAATGAGTTATTTTTTGGTACGACTCTTCATGTGATAAGCTAGTCACTAAAGAACAAAATGTTTAGTCAAAGTTTCAGCGCTTAATGTTTTTCTTTAGATCCTACCACAGAGGGATGCAGGTCAGCGAAAATACCTCACGCCGGCACGTTTCGCTAAAATAACCCGCTACGGAAACCGGAGAGAGAGACCGATATCGGTCTCCCTTCTTTGGTTTTCGTAACGGGTCCTCGTAGCGAAACGTGCGGACAGTCCAGCGCGGCCCGTAACCCTTCGGTGTTGCAAAACGGCTCCGGCCCGGTGCCGGCTGCCCCTGAAAAGGCCGAAAAAGGGCTAGGCCGTCCCAGAGCCGGCCTGCACGGTTGTGCCATTGGGAAGGCTCCGGTCCAGCTACGGTGTTTTCCGGCACAGCCGCAGAACTCCGCACAGGGCCCGTAGCCGATTGATGTTGCAAAACGGTTCCGGCCCAGTTCCGGTTGCACCTGAAAACGTCGGAAAACGCCGACGCCGCCACAGAGCTGGCCCGCACGTTTGTACTACTGGGGTTGCAAGAGTTGGTTGAACTGCAGCAGAAGTTGGCCCAGCAACAGAATGATGTGACCCAGATCAGGCAAAAAGTCAGCCGTTTGCAGAAACAAATAATGCACTTCCCCAAGAAACAAAGAATGTCGCTGATGGACTCCACACTGTGTTCACAAAATATCAAATTCGTGCTCTTGGCGGGAAGTCTAACCGTGGAAGTGCGTGGTCACCCGCTACAATAAAAAAAGGGACTGCAGCTATATTTTACAGGTGGATCAACTGGGTACCTTACGTGCACAATGGCAACCTCTGCCAGCTGAGCGCACCCTGCGAAGCCACATTCAAGGGATAAAGTTCAAACCTGGAGTCCTGGGCGAGGTTTTCGACCACAAGAAGGTTAAAATTGCTAACTTCCATGCACAAGAAAAGAAATGAGTGCTGATGCTTGACGAAATGCAGCTTCACGATAAAGTTGAGTATGACCCCAGCACACAGAGTTCCTGCGGCTTCACAACGTTGGGAGGAAGCGAACCTACATCTGCTGAGGGATCTGCTCAGGCATCCGCTCAGGCATCCGCTCAGGCATCCACTCACGGCTCTGCTCAGGGATCTGCTCAGGCATCTGCTCAGGGATCTGCTCAGGGATCTGCTCAGGGATCTGCTCAGGGATCTGCTCAGGGACCTGCTCAGGGACCTGCCCAGGGACCTGCTCAGGTATCTGCTCAGAAACCTGCTCCTACATTAGCAACCCACTGCTTGGTCTTTATGATTGAAGGAGTGTCTACACGATGGAAACAAGTAGTAGCCTACCACTTTACAGGACCTTCATTTGGTGGTCCTGATTGCGCAGGTGTCGTCAGGAATATCATTCGACGATGCACAGCCATTGGATTTGAAATTGTTGCTGTGACAAGTGACAGAATCGGGCAACCGGGCTATGTGGAATGAATTTGGCATCATTGCTGGCAGATACTGCAAGGTTTCCTGCAGCTCGCCCCATCCAGATGATCCGTCGAAAAGGACGTTTTTTCTTGCCGATGTTCCGCACATCATCAAAAATCTGAAGAACCACCTGTGTTGATCCCAGCAGGTAATCCTTCCTCAAGATACTGTTGATAAGTTCAACTTGCCATCACAGGTTGTCCATCTGTGGTCTGTGAAGGAACTTCTAGCGCACGACAAGAAAAATGTTTGCAAACTGGATTTTCATCTTACATCATGCAACAGACCTCTGCACTTAAAAAAGGGCGTTGGCAACTGACAACAGCTTAGCAGATAGATTACGAAGGTATGCCATAGGCGCATTCAAGCCGCGACGTTGAGCCGTCGGCGTTTCCGAAGGGATCGCGCTGCAGCGCGCAATTGCAGAGCCATCTAGATAAGGGGAAGGCCCTTTCACTTCTCCGGCCAAGCTCTCTGACGTCACTGCACCTTGCCCTGGCAAAACATCTCGAAACGGCTGGCTCATTCGTACTGCTACCACCACCTAGGCTACTTCGCAGTAAGCCTGACGCAGCATGCTTGCAGAAATATTGTGCAAACCCAGCGCCACCTAGTCGACTACGCCGTAGTTTTAACGCCACCTGTCTCATCGCTTTACCAGAAGTCTTTTCTTGCTTTTGGATAGGTGGCGCCAAAAGAGGCATGTTTGTTTTGTGCAAGAAGAATAGCGTGGCGCCGGGAGTCGTCCGTTCTTGCCGCGTGATGTAGAATAGTTCATGCTTCGCTTACCGTATTCGTGCAAATATGGGTCGCTGATGCGTGGCATATTGTAAAGGAGGCTACGATAACGGGCCAAAGGTACGGCTATTCTCTTTTCCGAGCGACTCCGTACGAAGAACGCAATGGCAGCGTGCCGTGCGGCGAGACGACGTCGACGTGTTGACTCTGAAGGATCCAAAGGTAAGCAGTGGCTTGTTTTTCTTTCCTTATGCATACCGGACAGTTATGCGCAGGGCAGTTGTTCGAAAGTAAGCGAGAAGGTTATAAATTACCCTGCACATTATGTTAAAAGTTAGCGGTCGTACCTTTTTGACCCATGCTTTGGCCAGTCTTTCCTTTGTTCGGCGTTATCGAAATTTTGAAATCGGCACCGATAGCGAATGCTGTTTGAGTACAAACAAATATTTGAATATGCGTACGCCAATGCTTCAGCGGTAGAACAAATTCTTTTATGCACTAATACCAGACGATATAGACGTGGTTTTGGCAGCACAGTAGCCGATATTGCGCCAGGCCAATATTGCACGTACGCGCGTGCCACATTACTGTGTTTTCGTGGTCGTATGTGCAGGTTTGTTCAAGCCTGAGCACCAGCGCACGATTTCAACGTGCAATCGGCACGGAATGAAACCCGAACGCCGGAACGCGTGGCCATCGATACAGGCTGCTCCACCTGGAGGACCCCTGAGAACTAATGAAAATGCACCTGGGTGCGAGGGTGCGGGTCCTACTAAGATATCCACAACCCTCGCGATGGGCGTCTGGGACTTTCGCGTTTCGCCGGTGGCGCGCTGTAACCGCCGTCACTCGGGGTGCTCTTCTGTCGCCGCACTGTCGCCCGGTCGACACCGGGCGGCCGCTTAACCTGGCTATAGCTGTTTGCGATAGGCCCTGCTCAGACAGGGTAATGAATTTATTCCACTCCGGAATTGGTACGCCTGGCATATCGGTGGTTACCGAAGAGAACCTCAGCGAGCAATTTCTCGATTTTTTTAAGAATCGACTGATAACCTCGCACGAAAAAATGCGCATTGCTCATAAAACCGAGGCATCCGCGTTGGTCTGTTGCAGCATTTTTTTTTTATAAAGAATATGGGTGTGCGAATAAACGAAATTTATTTCGCGTTTATGACGTTTCACTATTTCTCAGAAACCGCGCGTGGCACGTTGTTTGCGGTGACACGTCATCGAGCACTACGGGTCTTTTGTGCACGAAATCTTTTAACTTTAATTTCGCCCTTGCGATACACAAAGTGATAATGAATGACAGCGCTGAAGAGATATCGCTGGGCATCCGATACACAAAGCGAGTGACAGTGCTTTTTGTATCGAATGTGGCGGCGCTTACAGCGCGCCACCGGCGAAGCGCGGAAATCCCAGACGCGCCGATGGTCGAGCTCATCTTAGTAGGCCCCGCACTCTCGAACCCCGGTGCATTTCCATTAGTTCTCAGGGGCCCTCCAGGTTGAGCAGCCTGTATCAGCGGCCACGCGTTCCGGCGTTCGGGTTTCATTTCGTGCTGATTGTACACGGATGGCGACGGACGAACAATAGAAGTAACAATAAAGTTAACTCGTATTACGGCTGACGCTATTCCGGCTATCTTCCCTGATTGTCCAAGTTATCTCTCTTCTACAAAGCAGTCACGAGAACCTGATGTGAAGCGGAGGCGCAGTGAAAGCTTTCACACAGCCATCCAGCAATCCACGGCAGCGTATGAGAAGGAAGAAGTAAACAACAAATTGAAAAATTGGGAAGGCATTTCTTCGCGTTTCTACCGTTTTCACAGCAAAAGCTTCTGGAAGCATGTTTTCTGTGACAATTGCATCATATTTGCTCACCTTGAGCCTACAACGCAAGCACCTGAGCTCCTGGCATCAGTGACAGTATCAGCTGATTTGTGTGTGCGTGTTTTGTAAAGATGTACAGCTGGCATCGAATGAAGAGCTTGATATTCGAGGATAAGTTTTCGATTTCCGTGTCTTGGAGACGCTCCTGGACAGTGTGCAGGACTACTGCACGAAACGAAGCCATCAAAAAGAGGACAAAGTGCGGGCAGTGCTCAAATTGATTGTTGCTCTACTCGATGACATTTCTGATGATGAATTGATGGAGCATGAAAGAGCTGATGCATTATTGTTCCTCAAAGAGCAGTTGAAACTGATGGGAAAGAAGAGCACTGCTTCCAGGTATACAGCGGAACTATTGGTTTTGTCGTCTCTGTTCCACACAATTTCGCCCCATGCATATAACTTTCTTCGAAGCAGTGGTAAGGTGCTCTTGCCACATAGTACAACAATTAGGCAAGTCAGTGCTGCTCAGGATGTGAGTCCATCAAAAGAGCAAACTGAAGAAGGTTTTTTAAGGTTCATGAAAAGGCGAGCAAGTTTGCTTAGTCCTCATGAAAAGAATGTTGTGCTCATGGTAGATGAAATACACCTCCAGCAATTTTTTGAGTATAAAGGTGGTCGTGTAATTGGGGCTGCTGCTAACTGTGCCGAGCCAGCCAAAACAGCTCATGTGTTTATGGTGCAGTCATTGCTGTCGTCATACAAGGACGTGGCTCACATTCTTCCTGTTTCAAGGATAAGTGCTGAAGAACTGCATTGTGTTCTGCGAAGAGTGACCATAAACTTGGAAGATGCTGGTCTTCATGTAATTGCCGTAATTACCGACAACAATTCTATTAACAGGAAAGTCATGTCAATGTCTGGCAAAAGTAATGAGCCGAGTATCGTGTACCCCCATCCAGCAAAACAGGAGCAGCCGTTGTTTCACATCGTCGACACTGTTCATTTGCTAAAGTGCATCCGGAATAATTGGTTGAATCAAAAGAATTTTGACAAATGCCTGTATTACCCTCCTTTTGAACGTGAACAACAGGGTGGGAAAATGCAAGGGGCTTCGTTCACTTCTCTGAAGAAGCTCTATGAGGCCGAACAAGACAGTGTTGTAAAAGTTTCGTATGGCCTCACTTACAAATCACTGAACCCCACAAACCTGGAGAGACAATGTTAGATTAGCTCTGAAAATATTCAGCAGCTTTGTCTTATCAGCTTTGAGACTCAAAGGCACTGAGCTCAAGTTAACTCTTCCCGAGGAAACGGCTGGATTTATCGACCTCATTTTAAGATGGTGGAACATTGTAAATGTTAAAACTCCACAAAAGGGAAGGAGACTGCGTGATTCCTGGTAAGAGCCAATAAGTGCAATGTGTTGCCAGCAAATAGAATTCTTAGACAAGTTTGTGACTTGGCTAGACAACTGGAAAAATGAAGGCTTGCAGGCAGGCACACTAACAAGAGAAACACATTCGGCTCTGAGGCTTTCCACGTATGCATTGATAGAAGTGTCGCAGTACTGCCTGGACGAACTGGGTTTTAAGTATGTTCTTCTGGGAAAGTTCCAAACTGATGCCCTTGAGGTAAGGTTTGGAAAGTACAGACGACTGTGCGGTTCTCATTACAACGTCTCAATAACACAGGTGTTTGAAGCGGAAACAAAAATCCGCATTCAAAGCACATTGCACTTGACAGATTTTCCCGAGTATTCTAAACCAGAGAAGGAACCATGCGCAAAATTTCTGATTAAGAAGTACAAGGTTTCATTATCTGAGAGCGAAATAAAGAAACCACGAGAGGACATGCCTGCTCTAGTGTATATAGCCGGTTTCTGCGAACATGCTGCGCTCCGGCGTCACCCTTGTGATGACTGTTCCTTGCAGCTCACAATCAAAGAGAGAGAGGTCAAGCCGAGTGATCATGTTCTCATTGATGATATGAGCAGGGGAGGTCTGAAGTTTCCTGAGCCATGCGTTGTACACGCAGTATTGTGCACAAAAATTGTTTTGGAGCAACTAACTAACTAACATCTATTTCACGCTGAAAGTAACCAGAGGCTGGTACTGCTAAGTATTATGAAATTCCTTCTCGCTGATAGTGAAGACATTGATGTTTGTGCAAGCGGTCACTATCCAGACTTCGTGCGGGAAAATATCTTGAAGCCCGCCATCAACACATTGTTGAAAAACTATGCAGTTACCAGAAATAATGCCATCACCAGAAAGCAGAGGCATGCTAAACTGTCTGAGCAAAGAAAACTTCAGACGTTGAAATGAAGCTCTAAAATCAATCCCTGTAATGCAAGGCTACTGATTATCACACTGATTGTATGCTTTGATGAATGTGCCAGTTGTAAATAGCAAGTGTAAGATATGTATGACTTTCAGGTTGACTGTATGTGCGAAATGTGTTTGTAAATATCTCGAAGACCTGTGTTAAATTCCGTGCGTGTTTTGTAAATGAATGTTAAGTTCATTCTCGAACTGTGCCTGGCGGCGAGTGCCAGATGCGAAACAACTGCCTTTTCATGTGATCGTTTGTTTCACTGCCATATTTCTCCAACAGCCAGAAACATCTGTTTTCAACTTCCCCGCGTACTCAGACATAACTCAGTGGTTTACTAGTCGCACACTACTGGATAACTGTAATGAGCGCCCTCAGAAGTAACTCAAGTAGCTTTAAAGAAAAAGCGTACCGCGTCGGCTCGCGCGTTCCCGCTGCGCAAGCGGCGGAGCGGAGGGGCTTGGTGCGGTGACGCCACGGGGCGAGTGCGGGGCCTTCTCCTAATCTAGGTGGCTCTGGCAATTGTCAGGCGCCGCAGCGTTGCATATGCCTCAGTTTCCCAAACATTCGGACAAATGGTTCGCGGCGACAAAGCGGCGTGCTGTATCTTGGTCAAGTAAGCGGAACTCGAAGGCATACGCTGCAGTGCAAGTCAACGGAGCGAGCGCGCGCGGCCAAATCACAGTACGCTCGGCTCTCGCGTCGTGATTGTTGATTCAGAACTCCACTGACCCCCATGACATTTGCGCGGGTGTTCATAGACGGCTCCTTTCGAGTGCAATCGGGTCAAATGAACCAAAATGAACAGCTAACAGCGCGATAGGAGTCGGTAGCAACGGTAGTACTCACGCGGAGAACGACGCACGAAGCGGCTTGTTGTCCGTCGGCACTCCCGTCGAAAAAGGCATAATAAGGACAGAAATACTCTTCATATACAATAAATATCACGCGCAGAAGAGAAGAAAAACACTCAGAAGATATAAAAAATACACTGGAATAGATAAAAATAGGTAATAGAATAAAAAAATAGGATTAAGAGGAGACAAACGACAAGGCAATGCGATCTCAAGGCAGAGCGGCCAGGCGAGGGACAGTTTTTTCCACAATTCCTCGCGCGTCGGCCGGGGCGCTTGGGAAAATTGCAAATCGTCTATAGCTCACTATCACTGACAAGGATGTCACCCTGAGAGGCACGAGGCTAATACTCCCAGAGGCTCCACATCTGAAAGCGATAGAAATCGCTCACAAAGGACACCAAGGTGTCGTGAAGACTAAACAGCTCATTCGAGAGAAAAACTGGTTCTCTGGGTTGGATAGGAAAGTAGAATCTGTGGTGAAGAACTGCCGAGCCTGCCAGAGCACAGTGTCGAAAGAGAAGCCACCACCACTCAAAATGACAGATCTTCCTGCTGGTCCTTGGCAGGCATTGGCAGCAGACTTTGCAGGTCCCTTTCAGGGAGGAAAGTATCTCCTGGTTGTAGTGGATGAATACTCAGTTTCCTCTGGTGACGATGCTGCCATCTCTAAACGCTGAAGGAGTAACGTCAAAAATGCAAGAAATGTTTTCCGTCCACGGCCTGCCGTTGAGCATCAAGACTGCGATGAACTGCCGTTCTTCAGTCAAGATTTTGAGATGTTCATGGCCGAAAACGGAATAAAACACCATAGGGAGACACCGCTGTGGCCACAGGCTAACGTGGAAGAGGAAAGATTCATCAAAAACATCAAGAAGGCTGTCAAGGCAGCGAGAGTAGAGGGTAAAGGTGGGACACTGAACTGCAAGAGTACCTGTTGAACTACAGGGCGACGCCACAAAGAACAACAGGTCTCTCTCCAGCAGAACTACTCTACAAGCGGAAAATGAAAACGAAGCTCCCTGAATCACCGCCACGAGGAATGATGGCCAAGTGAGAGAAAGAGATCAGCTCAAGAAGGCACAGATGAAACTGTATGCCGACAGGAAACGGCACGCTGTGCCTCATAACCTTCAAAATTGACATCTCGTGCTACTGAAATGGCCCGTGACTCTAACGCACGAGTCCCAATATGACCCAGACCGTTATACGGTTACACGTGTACAAAGGACTGCTAAAACTGCAAAAAGAGGTGCCAAGAGAACGATTCCAAACTCATCATTCTTCAAGAAGATTGAGAAGACTTGTGAAGATGCAACTGACAATGACTTTGACAATCCAATTAGAGACTATATGCCCACAGATCAAGACAATCGACACGCTGACAAGAATGCTGCTGGCGACTCCATTGGTCTGCTTGAAGCAACCCCTCAAGCACCGCAAAGACAGCTGCCAGTCCGATCAACAAGGAACACGAGACCACCCCAGTTGAAGGATTATGCACTGGAGTTTCGCTGAGAAGTTTCTTTTTAAAATCAAAAGAGGAAATGTGGTGTCGAACAGGTAAAAAAGATGGCGCCACATCCCCGCTGTCCGGTATGCGTTGGAAGAGCCCCAAAGGCCAGGGGGCGACACAGGGCAGAGATGGATGGCGGTGCGCAGAAGACGGATGCACGAGGCTTACGTTATGTGAGATAAAAGTTAATCAGTTTGGTTCGTTACCTGGTTGTCTCCCTCGGCATTAAGAAAAGACACTACGATTGTGGAGCCACCACAGTCTTGGAGGATGCATGGACGACAGTGGCCATCCTTTCACGTTGCGCAATGGATCTGCTGGGTCTTGCCATATCCAGTGCGAATGTCGAAAGAGCATTCTCAATGTTTCGCGTGGTCAATCAGAAGGAGCGTGCTAAGGTGACAGACAGTAACATTAGAAATTATGCCTGCATATACTACAAGTTGTAAATTAATTTTACGACGAATGTTGCAAGTATTGACTGTGCAATAAAAATGTCTCTGCGGTTGGATTGTCATTTATTGTTGTACATGACATTTTTTTAAATATCAATACTATAAGGCCCTAATAATCTGAAAAACTCCAAATTCTGTGTACTGCGAACGGACGCGCTGAAAAACTCAGAATTTGCAAAAATAAATAAGCTCCGGAACTAAGGAGGCGTCAGGCTGTTGGTGGGTCACTGAAAATAAACATAAACATAAACATAAACATAAGCTTCACATCTTCGCTTGGGGGCTTTCTTTTGCCGGTGCAGTGATGTGATTGACTTAAGCCATTTTGGCGCACGTTCCGGAGCAACCAAAACAGCGTTTTGGAGCAGCAAAAGCAGCTTTTGGAGCAGCCAAGACGGAGTTTCGGAGCAGCAAAAGTGGTTTTTGGAGCAGATATTCTTAGGAAAGTAAAAATATTTGTTTTAAGTGCTGTACAAACGAAGGGCACTTTGTGTTGTGTTGTGTTCAGATGTGACGTGTTGTGATGGAACTCGCTGCTTCTGTTTTTACTGCTCAGACATCCCACAAGTGTACCGTGCTGTAGGCATTGCCAAGCAATTTCGAAAAACCGCTTGCCACCGTTTTACTGGTTCCCGACGTGCCAGATTTTCGTCAAAAGTAAGCGAACTTAAAACAATGAATCGCAAACGTCCCAGCTGGTGCCTCAGTCACGCAATCATGTTCGCATGCATGTGAGGCAAACTTCGGCAGGCTTGCTGTTCGGCATGCTTCGTCGCGCGAGCGCAGACAACGGCTGTCCGATCGAAACTGAAACCACGCCTCTCAGTTCCGACGCTAACTTATCCTCAAAATTGTACACAAAATGTAACTTTCGAGCATGCGACAAAAACAGTCCAGTGCCACGTGCTTGCCAGGCCGGCAAACAAGGTACAAGCTAAACACACAAAAAATAAAGAACCTGAGTGCATCGATGCAAGACATTGCGAGCCAGCCTCAAAACGTTCCTGGAGCGCTTTGTGTAACGACTGAACTCGCGACAAACACAAGCGCGCTATGCGGGTTCAGCGTGCAGACATTGCCTTCTTTGCTTTAGCTCACTTCCCTTCACCAACTTTCCTTCACGACAGATTTTTCACGTACCCAGGTCCCTCTCGAAAGAAGGCCCACCGAGAGGAATCTAGATAATCAATACTTTGACAGAGCAGTCTTTGAATTAAAGATGGATTTTTGTAGTAACGTATAATTTAAACAAGAACAGGAATGTTGATGAACATGCGGCGGTCCTTACGTTACAGATTAGAAAGTACCATATCTGCAGTGATTTGGGGACGGCAACATTCGACGTCGCGCGACCACGGTGACTGAAAGGCAGTGACCAAATATAGTGTTCCCACGGCTGTTGCTTCAGCTGACAAAGTAACTCCTGTCGTGCAAAAACATGGTTTCGTTTCACAGCACGACGGCATGCTGGTACCCGGCACGCCAGCGTCGGAGTGTCTGCACACATCCGCGTCTATCACTGAAAATAGAAAAAAAAAAGAGACCAGAGACGAGACCCACAAGACGAGAGCGCGAAACGCGAGACGCTGGAAAAACCATGCAAGACCGAGTAGACAATTGATGCACAGTACTTTGTGTCAGGCGGTCGCTTGTGCCACATAACACACGCCTGCTCAATTACAGAACTCGGTTAAGTTGCGGTTTTGAAAGGCGACCTAAATTGGTCCTTTCGCGCAGGCTTGGCGCAGATTACCCATATTTTGGCGAAATGTAGCAGGATGTAGCAGGGTTAGCCCCTTGGCGCAGTTTGGCGCAATTGGCGCAGCAATCACATCACTGCCGGTGTCTCTGTTCGAAAATGGCGGCAACCACAGCATCCGGGACTTCCACGAAAACGGTATGAAATACCTTTACCTACCCTAATCCTAAAGTTTTATGCCAGAAACGCTGCAGGAATCTTGCAAAGTCATTCCAGAATAAGGGACCATGGACCTTTCCACAAAATAATAGTTAAATTTTGCTCAATATTTGTTACATCATGTGCATTGCATGCGCGTAACACTGGGCAGTAAATTCAAGTCAGGCATTTCGCTGTTGCAGTACAGTGACCTAGAAGGGAAAGTGTGCTGTCTGCGGCATGTTTCAACGGAGGCGAGGGGTTCACCGCAGCGATGACTGCGCAGAGGGCGCTGTGAGTTACCTGAGCGCGACCGTGCGCGGCGGTACGTATTTGTTTACACATGTAGCGTTGGTAGTCTGGGCTCTGTTTACGTGTGATCGGTGCCTCATTGCCTGTGCTGTTACCCTGACTGTGCTCTATTTGGGTTCAGCAGTAATGATGCTGTGTGTGTGTGTCTGGGGACTGAAATGAAACAAGACGACGGGGAGACGGCGTGACAAGCGAGACGGCTTCTGTTTTGTGCCGAATGAACCTTTTCCGAGAAGCGTTTTGCGCACGCGCGAGCGCCCGATGCCAAGCGGGGGAAATCGGCACGAAAAATCGAGGAAATTCGGATTGAGGCTGTAGATCGACGAGTAGAACACGTAATTGCAGGGTATATATAATTGTGTATATAAAAAAAAGAAAGCAGACGGAAAGAAAAACACGACGTTTGGGTGGACGCTACGGATTCCCCTCTTTAAAGTCGCGTTGGGCACGCGACGCAGCTCAGAGATCGAAGCAACTGGTAGCGTAGCTCCCGATATCGATTGGTAGCGCAGGTAGGTCACTTCTTCGAGTTTTAGTTCGTGCAGCCACCGCCTGGTGCCGTCGGTATTTGGAAAAGGTCCATTGCAGCAATGGTTATCGCTCGTGTAAATAGGTACACTCTGTTTCGGGTTCCGCTTGAGGGTGATCGCCGTGAAGAATCTTCGCGGAGCGGTCCTTTCAGATGACGATCAAGGGTAAGGTCGTTGAAATCCCCCGCGGCCGACCGCTCCTGACAAATAATGTTATTCCTACTATTTTCCCAGGTGCTCCTAAGTACTTATCAAAGTGACTGCCGAAAATAAAGAAAGAACGCAACCTCCGCGATCAGATGTTCCCAATTCGAAGCGAAGACGAAAGGACAACATGCTGCCAGAAGCGGCTTCTAACGATGTTGGCCTCCTGAACGATGTTGGCCTCCTGGACGATGTCGAGCTTCCTGATACGGCTAGTCAAAGACTGTCATTTTCAGGGCTAAGCAGGCCAGACGTAAGGGCGGAAAACCTACATTAGCAGCGGCCATGGAGGTCGTTTTTCGGAAAGGCTATGTTTGACCAGAGTGGTCTGGTAGATAAGCTGTTGCTGGGGATAGACACCATAATGGTGGACAAGGGTTTGCTGATCGACAGCACATGCGAAGCAAGGCTGATGGCTGTGGTAAGCCCTCATTCCTACATGCCAAGAAGCAGCTCTCGAAGGCCGAAGCTCTTGCCACGAAGCACATAGCTGCGGCACGAGTTCACGTGGAAAGAATTATCCAGAGAATGAAGATCTTCAAGATTACATCCCAAAAGATGCCCTGGCACATGGTGCCACTAGCTGCTGATGTGCTCACGGATGCATGTAGTTTGGTGAACTTATTTCCAGCAGTTATAGTGGATAACAGGTTCTTCTAAGACTTCTGTAGAAGTAGAGTTTTGTTGATACCGAGCTAGACAAAGCCGCAGAAGCGTGCGGCGCTCAACAATGCACACATGTTATGCCAGCGGCGAGAGGAACTACTGCTGCCAAGTACCGGCCAATGGAGACATTGGCAGTTATCAACATCCATTTTTCTGACAAGCTTTGTAGCCTACTGGCAGTCGTTCACCTCGGGTGGTGCTCTCTACACTGACAACGCTCATTCCTTCAGATGATCGAAGCAACTCTACGAAAACTTTCATCTCGACAGTGCGGCTTTCAACTTAATGTGATCGCAAGGATTTGTAGTAAATCAGCTAATTGTGCATCCTTGAAATTGTAATGAAAGCTGCAATTTCAAGAATACATGATCGGTTTACTAGATGCAAATAATTGAAATCACATTGAACCAAAATGGTTTAACTCTAGAAGCAGCGCTGCAAAGCTGCAAGGTTTCTCATGTATCAGCATAGATCTATAACTTGAGGCGGATGACAATCAGTACAATAGCAGAGCAGGTTAGAAACCAGGTGTCAATAACCGCTAATCTTGCAACCATCTGCCAACCTCCGGTAATAGCCCCTTCACTGCTGGCGCAACATACACGGATGGTCCGAGGCCCCACGCTCCTGCAGCCTCGTTGAGTTTGGCTTCGGCTGGATACAGGCTTTTTTTACGGCCTGATCAGCAAACCACGGATGAGGCGAAGTGGAAACACTAGTGTGGCTGGTAGCCGCAGGCGTAGGCGGTAGCACGAGTAGGCCGACCTTGCACACTCGGGGACAGCTTTCCTTGGCATGCAGTCAGAGCTACAGGAGGGCACCGATCAGTGCTCCTAGCTCGCAGCAGGGTGGAACTGTGGCAAGGTGAGGTCGCAACGCTTTGCGCACCCAAAGGCATGATTTCTCCAGCTCTGGTGAGTATGCACGAGTACCTAAAAATCCAGCCCCGTCATGATCCAGCACTGTTCCTTTCTTTTGTGTCAGCACGTGCCGCTCTACGTCGGTTTCTGCAGGTCTTCTTTAATGTTTCATATTTTAACACATCCTTTTTTGTATCTACTGCAGTGTATGTATGTGTGCTTGGTAATATTTATATGTTTGTGAATATTGCCATAGTGACATACCTTGTTTGCACTATATCGTTTCTGTGCTAGTGCTGCTATCCTGAGGCTGTTACTCAACATGAAGCACCATAAGACACGTCTGCTTGAATGTTCTACATTTCAACTCTTTAATTCTTTTCATTCAGTTTGTTGCCTATATTGCATGTTTGTGTGTGTCAATATCACCTCTTTGATGTCAGCACCAGTGTATCTGGGGTATCTTGTTTGGTGCTAATGTATGTTACCCTAAGGCTGTCCTTGCATGAAGCTTCATAAGAGACGTTTACTTGAGTGTTCCACATTTCAACTATTCCATCTGTTTTGCTGATCACCTGTGGGTGCATGCTTGCGTGCATTTTCTCAGCATCGTCAGCTGAAGCTGGATATGCAGGGTGTTATGCAACAGCCACGTAGTCGCAGTAGCCATCCAAGACCAGCTGAAAAGTCACCTAGATGACCTCGTGCAACAAGAGGTGATTGCACAACTGACAGAACCAACAAAGTGGGTTCACCCAATCGTGGTTGTGCAAAAGAAGGAGAACCTCCGACTGTGCATCGGTCCTCAAAAGCTCAACAAGGCTCCCATGCGAGAGAACTACTGCATGCCTACACTGGAGGACATTGCAGCATGACTGGAGGGAGCCAAGTTCTTCTCGACACTGAAAGCAGCCACGGGGTTTCGGCAGATCACGCTAGACACAGATTTTATACCTCTGCACGTTTGCAACACCGTTCATAAGATAGATTTGTCCAAATGCCTTTTGGCATATCGTCAGCTCCCGAGGTGTTCCAGAAGACTGTGCATGTGGTGTTTGAAGGTCTCGACGGAGTTGAAATCATGATCGACGTGAATCTTATTTGGAGAACGACGGAAGAGGAACACGACCATCGACTGCAAGTCGTGCTGCAGAGGTGTCTTGAGGTCAACCTCAAACTGAACAAAGAGAAATGCAAGTTTTCTCAAAGCCAGATCAAGTACTTGGGACATATCTTGTCACCCAAGGGACTTTCGATTGACCCTACGAGAGTACATCCTTGCTGTCCATAGACCATCAAATGTGGGGAAACCGAAGAACTTCCTAGGAGTCATGAACTACCTTGGCAAGTTCATCTCACACATGTCCGACACAAGTGTACCACTAAGGCAGCTCTTGAAAAAAGAGGCGGCCTGGTCCTGGACAGGAGGAAGATAAAAGCTTCACGGCACTTCAAACAGTGCTGACTGTCGCACCGACTCTGCAATTCTACGACAAGAACAAACCAATACTTCTGTCAGTGGATGCAAGTTCCAGAGGAACGGGTGCACTATTTCTTCAGAAAGACAGCCAGTAGCCTACTCATCAAGGTCGTTAAATGATGCCCAAAAGAACTATGCTCAGATCGAGAAGGAGCTGTTGGCGATTGTCCATGGATGCAGCCGATTTCACGAATACATTTTCGGGCAAACCGTTACCGTGGAGTCAGACCATAAGCCACTTGAGGCAATCTTCAGAAAACCTCTGAATCAATGTCCTCTCAGATTACAAAAGATGAGATTGACCCTCAAAAGTATTACCTGCTGGTGAAGTACACTCCTAGTAAAGAGCTGTACATTGCAGACACACTGTCAAGAAGCCCTTTGAAGGAGAAAGAGCCACAAGTCTTCGAGGTGAATGTCTTGGAGTGTCTCCCTATCAAGGATAAAACACTGGAAGAATGTCGTCAAGCAGTAAGCAGGGACAAGAATCTGAGTATCATGCTGCAGCATGCAAAGAGAGCAACAATGAAGACATTCCAGGCACATTAAAGCCATATTGGCCCAACAGGGGTGAAATCCACGAGGAGGAGGGCTTACTTTTCAGGTCTAATAGACTCGTCATTACAGAGAGCACGATCTTGGCAAGGCTACACAAGGCTCACAGCGAAGTAGAGAAGACACTCCATCGTGCTAAAGAAGCTCTCTACTTGCCTGCAATGCAGAATGACATCAAGCAATAGGTAGAAAATTGCCGTGTGTGCAAGGAACACAAGCAAGGGCAACAGAAGGAGCCACTTGTGAACCATCCAGTGCCAACCGCACCATGGCAGATTGCCGGAGTGGACTTGTTTGAGCACTCAAGGCACCACTACATTGTGTTGATGGACTATTACTCTTTTTTTCTATGAAGTGCACCAGCTTCAAAGGTCCACTGCCAGCACGATAATCAAATGCTGGCTGGATATGTTTGCTGTACATGGTACACCTGTCAGGTTGGTTACTGACAATGGACCACCATTCAACAGCGCTGACTTCAAAGAGTTCTTGCAGCACTGAGGGATTTCACACGTGACATCCAGCCCGTATTATCCTCAGTCAAACAGGATGGCAGAGACAGCGGTGCAGGAGTCGAAAAAACTCATGACCAAGTGCAGCCACGGAACGCTACACTACTAAGATGGCCTATTTGAATGGCGAAGCACTCCCAGGGATGGAGTTCTAGGATCACCAGTTGAAACTGTCATGAACAGACTGTGACAAGCTCGTAGCGCCCCCTCTAGTCCACCCGTGGACGGCTACCCTGGCCGTCGACGGGTGGACTGAAGAGACTGAAGACGCGGGACCCGCAGCTTGCCCATACTCCGCGACAACTTTTCTTGGCAATGCAGTGGAAGGTACAGGCCCGTGTCCCCTCTCCCATTTTGAGTGTACGCAGGCTCTCCTCCTCCCCCATTTCCGGGGAGAGGAGGGGAGCCCGCGCACACTCAAAACGGGAGAGGGGACGCGGGCCTGTACCTTCCACTGCATTGCCAAGAAAAGTTGTCGCGGAGTATAGAAGATGTCCTGCTGTTTTGCCTCGGGCGTGTCGTTTCCCCGGAGGAACACGTGGACCTGTTCTTTGTTGACTGCCAGGCGGACCAATCTCCCTCGAACGGCTCGAGCCTCCCGTACAGCGGCGTGGTGACAGGGGCGGGGGCGGTGTTCTAACTCTCTTGGCGGCGTGGGCCGAACCGGGCACGTTGCTCACCTCCAGTGCCACGGTTCCTCGTCGCCAGTGTTACAATTCTTCACGATCGTGGACGAAGGGGGCCGAAGCGCCCGCCGAGAAAGTGGCGACTCGCAGCCTGGTTGTGAGGGTGAACGATGACGTGTCCCAGGTATTCCACGCTGGGGTTCAGGAACACGCACTTGTCCAGCCTCAGCTTGAGACCGGCGTCCTGCAATCGTGCCAGGACTTTGTGCAGGTTCTGCAGGTGGTCCCCGTTGTCGGTACAGGTAACCAGGATGTCGTCCAAGTACTCCGCCACGTGCCTCATGCCCCTGAAGAGGTTGTCCAGCCCCCTCTGGAACATGGCTGGGGCTGAGGCCACGCCGAACGGCAGGCGCGTGTACTGGAAGAGTCCCATGGTAGTCGATATGGTGACATACTTCTGGGCGACATCCTGGTTACCGGTACCGCGACGACGGGGACCACCTGCAGAACCTCCACAAAGTCCTGACATGATTGAAGGACGCCGGTCTCAAGCTGAGGCTGGACAAGTGCGTGTTCCTGACCCCCAGTGTGGAATACCTGGCTCACGTCATCGTTCACCCTCACAACCAGGCTGCGAGTCGTCACTTTTTCGGCGGGTGCTTCGGCCCCCTTTGTCCACGATCCCGAAGAAACATGACACAGACATACCAGGACGGAAATCACTATAGTCGGTTGCAAGCTAAGAACAATCTTTTAGCTCCACCCACAAGCGCATTGCGCCCATCTGAAGTGCCTCCACCGTCGAGAAAGTAGTTCGCTAGCAACGTTGCTTTTTCTTCCTCCAGGAAACGTGTCTTAAACTACTACAATATTTATTTAATTCATTCAGGACATTTAAATAAGTTAGAATACGTTTTTGTCAACGAAATAGCTGTTTAGTAAAGAAAGAAAGTCATGTACAATGTACCGTCTTCCCAATTCATTTTCTGTCCAAGATACTGTCTAACATACCGTCTTCCAGCTCTCAGCAGTGCTAAGCCTTGCGCCCGCTTCGAAATTTTCGTTGGCGATAGCGTCGCTGGATTCTCACGTTGTCGCGCAAAAACTTCTGCAAACGCAAGCCGATACCATTAAGATTTCGTGGCGTAACCTCGGGCACGTAAAACACGGTGCAAAAAAGCAGAATAATTGTCACGAGAAACTAGCGTCGCGTTGCTAAGGCCAGCAGCCATGTTGAGCTTTTTTTTTTTTTTCAAAAGGATCGCGATTGGTCCACGCAATCGTGACGTCACGAAAACGATTGGCTGGCGTTTCTCGGCGTAGGATTACATTTTCCTCTGAGAGGCATTTCCGGTTTTTTCTTAGCTTACAACCGACTATACACATCCATCTTTACTGCAAAGGACGAGCACAGACTAAAGCATGGTACAACAGCGGCTGAGAGACAAAGAACGAACGCAGCGACGGTACTACAACAAAGGTGCCAAACCTTTACCTGAATTACACGCGGGAAAGACGTCTACCTTTGAGATCAAGAACAAGGAACCTGAAAACTGGCTGTCATACTCGCTAGAGCCCCTCAGCCGAGGTCATACATTGTTCAAGACGACGAGCGAATACAACGCAGAAGGAACAGCATCACGTTTGGCCAGGAGCCAGAGAACGAAACAGAAACCAGCCCGCTACTGCGACAAAAATTTTGTTTACAAATGAAAAAGAGAGATATAGACAAGTTCACATCTTTAACGAAGGCGGGAGCCACCCCACCAAGGGGGAGCATGAGTTATCACGTGGAAGCAGCTTGGGACAGTTGGCCAATGAGTAGTGTACACACGGGAAGCAACGTGACCACGCTGAGGCAAGCTCCTGGACCTTAGTTTTCTTGGTTGTAAGAATGCGACGTTAATAAACAGTTTATAACACAAATGATAATGAGGATGCACTGAGGAACATTCATGCACACCTATGTCTTGCTTGCTCCCTTGTTAATGTGCCTAGCGGCAGTGCTCCATCAAAGAGCTATGGGTGCGAGAGTGCAGCTCTAGAGTTCTTTGTTTTGAGTGAGTGATCGTACATAGTAGATTTTGTTGTGTTCGTCCGTTTTTTATCGTTCCCCATCACAGGGTTTACAAGGTGCTTTCAAAAGCCACATGGATATGCCTCTGCCCTTATCGCATACAACTTGCGACACATAGTATAATGCTTATAATATGACCACTCTCCCTACAGTTCCAACCAGTCATTTTGCAATTGTATAGGCTACAGTTTCACTGCGAGTCCACTGCGAGTCCACTGCGAGTGCCACCTCCCGAACAAAGCTGTGCCACAGCTCTGATCGCTTCGAATGAGATTTCTGTTCAGCATTTGTGCATTGCTGTGGAGTGTGTAAACGCCAGAGGAAAGTGAAAAGTAGAGACATTAAAATATTTTTAAGCAAGACCTGCCTTCAAGACGGTGATCAACACCTGACTGACCTAGTAAATCGAGAAGCACTCCCTCCTGGCCACCACTCAGTTCGGCTTCCGGCTACACACGTCTACACAGGACGTCCTCCTGTGGATGTACAAGGAGTCCTCCTGTGGATGTACAAGGACCTACTGGAAATCCCCGAGAGGGCCACGCGTGCTGCACTGTCGCGTTAAACCTGAGGGGGCCTTTGACAACGTCACGCACGCCAGCACTTTTGAGGGCCTGAACGGTGTGCAGTGCGGCAAGAGAATTTACGACTATGTGAGAAGCTTTCTGACGGGGAGACAGGCCATTCTTGACGCTCGGCAACATCACATACCAGCCAATCACATTGGGCCCGAGGGGGACGCCGCAAGTCGCTGTGCTCTGCCTGCTCCTGTTCAACCTGGCCATGCGCGACCTCCAGGCAAAGCTGAATGAGATACCACGCATCGAGCACGCCATCTACGCTGACGACGTCACCATCTGCTGCAAGAGAAGCAGCGACACCAAAGTCAAAGGATGGCTGCAGAGGACGGTGGAAGAGCAGGAGGCTCTAGTGCGCTCCAGAGAAATCGGAACTGCTTGTGTTCCACCATCTCTGGA
Source organism: Ixodes scapularis (assembly GCF_016920785.2). NCBI lineage: Eukaryota > Metazoa > Arthropoda > Arachnida > Ixodida > Ixodidae > Ixodes > Ixodes scapularis. The sequence continues at coordinate 62,859,476 of NW_024609857.1, read as the reverse complement.
AAAGATTCATTAGGAACATCAACGTCAAACTCGACGACCAACCGATACCGAAGCCTTGTTTGGTACGTCCGGATCCTAGGGCAGAATATTCCCCAGGGCAGAGGTAACATGCTGACGATTCGGAAGCTGGCCACCTCGACTGAACAAGTGGCTGGTATGCCGTGAAGAATACGCAACAAGAGGCACGGACTTAAGGAGAAAGAAGCAATCCGGCTGTTGCAGGTGTTCGCGATCTCCCGTATTACGTACAAGACGGCCTACCTCCGCCTCACGATGACCGAACTGAAAGAGCTGAAAGTCATGATCAAGAAGGCCTTCAAGTGGGCACTGGGAGCGCCAGAGCGTACATCTACCGAGTGGCTCGTGGAGCTGGGTGTACACAAGACTTTAGAGGAACTGGGAGACGCACAGACTGCCGCACAACTCACGCGGCCGGACGGAACGGCCAACGGCAGGTGGCTGCTTGGGAAGCTGAACCTGGAAGCTGAAGGGAGCCAGGCCCCTCCATCGGAGGACCTTCCTCGAGAAGTCAAAGATCAAAATCAGCAGAATACCGAACAACATGCATCCGGAAAGAGCCGCAGACAGGAGAAGAGCAAAATCCGAGGGCTTGGGGCGCACGTGGGATCGCAAGGGTGGAACCGTGTACGCGGACCCGGCCCGAGGACAGGACGGAATCGCCACGGTGGCCATGATGTCCTCGGACAGCGAGAAGACGATCAGTGCAGCATCGGTGAAGAAGATCAAGTTGGCAACCTGCGTTGAGATGGTGGCCATAGCTCTGCCCATCGCTTGGAACCTGAAGGTGACTGTGCTTACAGGCGGCAGCGTGTCAAAACTTTGAGGCGGGCTCCGTCGGACTCGTGGCAGCAAGAGTGGTTTGAAAGCACCCACCGGAATCGGTACATGTCGTGTGGACACCGGGCCCTGTGGGACTCGGGGAATGAGGCGGCTCACGCCACAACCCGAGGTTTACTTCCCAACCGGGCCTCTCCCTCCCGCGGCAACGACGCTGACGACGAGGCATCATACTCCAAACGACTAAATGCCACTCGACTCGCCAGGCGGCGGTTCCCTCTGCCACAGGAATCTCTCGAGAGAAGAGCACCTTATATGAAGATTCTAGACGGATTCACTACCAACGCCAGACAGGCCCAACGCATGGTACCCGTCGTCCCGCCCTTTTCGCTAAATTTAGCAGGAAACTTTTTCCGCTAAATTTAGCGGGGATTTTTTCCCCCTAAATTTAGCGGGAAATCTTTCCACTACACTTAGCGGGGAAATTTATTTGCTAAATTTGGGGGAGAAGTTTTCCGCTTACTTTAGTGTGGAACTTTTTCTGCTAAATTGCATGGGGAAATTTTCTGCTAAATTTATTGGGAAAATTTACCCATAATGCAATGTGTGGTGACCCCAGTGACCTCGCACGTGACATCATGTGTGACGTCACCATGGGAAACGTCCCATAATGCACCGCGCAGTTAAGCCGACACCACTGAAGCTGGAAACGGGCGCCTGAGAGCTGCGCTCTAAAACTGTGTGAAACAATCTTGTGCTGTACAGATTTCTTGAAAGGGCCTGTTCATAACGATAACACAACGAATCTAATGTTTATACTGTGTCAACTAATACCACACAAGTGAGATAAAAGTGCTAACCCAATGCAGCCCCAACGAAATTAATTTGCAATTTACAGTATCCCTATTGATATTGTGTCAGCAGGAAGCCGAGAAACTGTTGCTAATTAAGCAGTGGCCCGCTGAATCTAACTACATCTTCCTTCACCGGTTGAAAAAGTGTGTATATCCCGTCACATGATTGAGTAGTTGGAACGGTAACTGCTCTATACTCTGCCGCACTAACAACGTGCAGTGCAGCCAGAGCTAAGGTGCTCTGCGCCACCGAGAAGAGTGAATTCTACTTTGCACGGTAACTCTGCAGCAGGTAGATCTAGACTGACAGTTTCTGCTCACACGAGGAAGACACAGACGACGTTTATCCTCCCGATTGACACAAAGGTTGTGACTTCGGCTGCACAGCAAGCTGGAGTGACAAAGTGCAGTATAGCGCTTGCCCGCCATAGCTAAGTGCTCAAGTGGCAGTGTGCACCTGCATTGTATGTCGTCTTGCTGTGCACCTGCATTTTACTTTTTTTGCTTTCGTTGTGCATCTACATTTTTTGTCACATCGTGGCCACTGAAGATGGCAGACGAGTTCAGTTTTCATGTGACGAGTTCACTTCAGTCTTTGTGAAAGTTGATCTGTGGTATCCCACGACGTGTAGCTGTTGGGAATTCAGTTTCTTAATTTCACATTGGTAGAGCACTGCACCTGTTGCGTAGTGTGAAGCATCTGTGTTGAGCTCGAATGGTAGATTGAAATCCAGCAAGCGCAGAACCGGGTCGGATGAGATGATCTTGACGAGGTCCTGATACGCGTCTTCGCACTCCTGGGTCCAGTCGAACTTTGTTTCCTTCTGAGTCAACTTGGTCAGGCAGCGGCTTTTCATAGCATAGTCCTGGATGAATGATCTGAAATATCCTGCAAGGCCAAGAAACACATGGAGCGAGTGCACATCGTAGGGCTTGGTAAGTTGGGAAATAAGGGCAACTGACTCTTGTTTCATATTTTTCATTGCTCTGTCCAGAACTCTGCCCAGAAATACAACTTTGCTCTTGAAAAATTCACTTTTCTTGAAGCTGACTTTAACATTGGCCTCACAAAGGGCGGACAAAACTTGTGCCAGATGCTCCTCGTGTTCGCTCTCTGTCTTTGGGTATATGATGATATCATCAATATAGACATTACAAAATCTCCCCAGGTAAGGCTCGGGGACGGCGTTCATCATCTTTTGGAACTTGCTGGGTGAAATTTTTTTATTCAAAGGGCAGGCGATTATATTCATAGATGTTGAATGGCGTTTAAACCCTGTAAACTTCTTGGTGTCCTCTCGAAGAGGCACCTCCAGAACCCTTTACATAGATCAATCTTCGAGAAGTACTTGCAGCCTCCCCCATTGAAAATTCCATCAAGCTACGTAATTTGGGACACTGACTGCCAGTCAGCAGCGTTGGTGGAACGTGATGGACCATCAGATGACGTCTGACTGCCACTGCCAAGGGAATTTCATCAACAAGGGCAGCATTTATATAAGAGTAAAGCTATACGCACTCATAAATATCGCCAAATGCCTCAATAAAACAAAATGTTCGAGAAAAAAAAAAAAAAAAAACCAGCACCACCGCGCATTGAACCCGCGACCACATGCGTACAAATCGGACAACTTCACCGCTATGCTACGCCACTTTTTTTTATTAAAAGTATGTCTATTTACAAAGTTTTAAAATGATCACATTGGTTGCCATACAGTGAGCACTGTTTGACAGGCGAGGACCGCGATTCACACACAAATTCAAAATGTATCTCGCTCAATCATTTCTCTGTAGCGTCACATGCACCCCAAGCAGCCACTCGCGCAGTGGCCCGGGAATCCTTGTTTACCACTGAGCCTTTAGAGCGCGGTTATGCATACGCGTTCCAAATAGCGACCAACATTTCAAGCCCTTGTTGTTCCGTCGCCTCAAGAAGGCTGCTCACGTACAGAAAGCCGTCGCAGAAGTGTTTCCAGGCGGGCTAGGATCCCTCTTGGACCTCCAAGTGATCCGTCCTCGACCGCCACAGCGCATATAGACCGAGGAGTGCCAGCAACTCCCATGCCCTACTCTGTGCACTGTCGCCGAAAAGCAGAAAAAAGCAGAAAAGTACCAGACCCAGGCTTGAAATGCAATAGCATGGCTTGGTCCCTCCTTTCCACAGCATTTCCTTGGAACGTAGTCAAGAAGTTGGATTTCTATTCGTTTCAAGGCTCGCCAGCATGGTTAACCAAGTGTAACTTGTACCATTGCTTCGCTACTCCTCCAAGAAAAAGGCGCATGTTTTGTGTGCGGTCTCGTTCTGAAGTCCAGGAATTTTTTTTCGCAGGCGTACTCAAAGAAAGCAATCCAACCTTCCGGACTCTAACTACCCGTCGAAGATGTCTAGCTTTACCGCCTCGTATCTGGGCCTTTTATTTCCACGCTGAGCGTTGACATCAAGCATTCAATAATGATGTTTTGTTGTGACATTTGCTGCTGTTGAGCAGGAATCGCTTGGGGCACTGCTGCCCCATCAGAAGCCGGAGACGCTTGTAAGAACGTAGGTGCCGGAGTCGCCACTCGCTGCAGCACAAGGTTGTGAAAGACAGCCATTTGTATTTTAATCTTGACTGACCCCAAGCAACCACTGGACATCCATCGGACATCCGATGGATATCCTTTTCGGATATATCGTACATCCGAGGGCCATCCGCGAAAATCCGAAGGACGTCCCGTGGACGTCCGACGGACGTACAAAGGTAAGAGTTTTGTACATCCGGAGGACATCCGAACAGGGATCCTCAGCGGACATACTTTGAATATCGCGCCTCAAAATCCCTAGGGATTAGGGCAATACGTCTAAAGGCCCGTTCACACTCTTGCGACCGAGTAAAACCGAGAGAGACCACACCGGTTTTTAAGCCTCTTGCGATCTCTTAGGACCAGCTCCGCTGCAGCGCATCCGGTCCTAAGAAGTCGCAAAAGGCTTAAAAACCGGTCTGGTCTCTCGGTCGCAAGAGTGTGAACGGCGCTTTATGCTTTACCCTTTACTTGGACAGCTATGAATGTTCAAAATGTCGTACTCTAGCCCGCATGCTGTGCTAATGAAAGACCATGAGCCAAATCTATATTGAAATAAGATGATAATTTTAATAGTATGCATTTTCTCCAGATCTTCTGGTGGCTCCACTCCTCGACAGTCGCCCTTTTTGTCAACTGTGCAATACCTTTCTGCCCTGGAAAGCTCTTCTGCCATATATTTAGCAGCTGTCTTGCTGTTGTCTGACCCATGTCCTAGTCAGACCTTGGAGGGAGTGTCCGTCTGTAAACAAATGAAAGAAATATGCTTTAATTATATTAATTGGACTATATGAATGGCACTTGTGCCTAGAGACTTTTTCAGTATTTTTAGCCTATGTTATCTACCAGATTGGCTGTGTCGTGGAAAAGCAATCTCATGCCTAGCGAGAAAAGCTTAAGATACCAGTGCCGGTAACTATCGCAAATTAACCGGACGAGTGACGAAGTGCTAGTCCTCGGTGGAGGGAGGCCGCTACGGCTCCCCCTCTCCCCCGCCAAGCAAACAAATTGATGAAGGTATGAGTGCATATTCACAACACACTGAAACCTACCTGTAGATGACGGGGAAAAGCTATTCCCTGTCATCTAAAGGGAAGTTTAAGTGTGTTATGAACATATGGTGCAAAATCCAGGCATGGGGAGGTCCCTCTGCACCATGCAGCCGTAAGAAAACAAGTTGACAAAGGCATAAGTGAGGGCAATTATCACATACACTGTCAACGTACCTGTAGCTCACAGCGGCAGACTGGATGTGCTTGACCCAGGTGTGGGGAAACCCCTCTCCACCGTGCAGCCCTAAGAAAACAAGCTGACAAAGGCATGAGTGCGTGCAATTTTCACATACACCTTCAACGTACCTGTAGCTCACAGCGGCAGACTGGATGTGCTTGACCCAGGCGTGGGGAAACCCCTGTCCACCGTGCAGCACTAAGAAAACAAGTTGACAAAGGCATAAGTGAGGGCAATTGTCACGTACACTGTCAACGTACCTGTAGCTCACAGCGGCAGACTGGATGTGCTTGACCCAGGTGTGGGGAAACCCCTCTCCACCGTGCAGCCCTAAGAAAACAAGTTGACAAAGGCGTAAGTGAGGGCAATTATCACATACACCGTCAACGTACCTGTAGCTCACAGCGGCAGACTGGATGTGCTTGACCCAGGCGTGGGGAAACCCCTGTCCACCGTGCAGCACTAAGAAAACAAGTTGACAAAGGCATAAGTGACGGCAATTGTCACGTACACTGTCAACGTACCTGTAGCTCACAGCGGCAGACTGGATGTGCTTGACCCAGGTGTGGGGAAACCCCTCTCCACCGTGCAGCCCTAAGAAAACAAGTTGACAAAGGCGTAAGTGAGGGCAATTTTCACATACACCTTCAACGTACCTGTAGCTCACAGCGGCAGACTGGATGTGCTTGACCCAGGCGTGGGGAAACCCCTGTCCACCGTGCAGCACTAAGAAAACAAGTTGACAAAGGCATAAGTGAGGGCAATTGTCACGTACACTGTCAACATACCTGTAGCTCACAGCGGCAGACTGGATGTGCTTGACCCAGGTGTGGGAAAACCCCTCTCCACCGTGCAGCCCTAAGAAAACAAGTTGACAAAGGCGTAAGTGAGGGCAATTATCACATACACCGTCAACGTACCTGTAGCTCACAGCGGCAGATTGGATGTGCTTGACCCAGGCGTGGGGAAGACCCTCTCCACCGTGCAGACCTAAGAAAACAAGTTGACAAAGGCATAAGTGAGGGCAATTATCACATACACCGTCAACGTACCTGTAGCTCACAGCGGCAGACTGGATGTGCTTGACCCAGGTGTGGGGAAACCCCTCTCCACCGTGCAGCCCTAAGAAAACAAGTTGACAAAGGCATAAGTGAGGGCAATTATCACATGTACCATCAACGTACCTGTAGCTCACAGCGGCAGACTGGATGTGCTTGACCCAGGTGTGGGGAAACCCCTCTCCACCGTGCAGACCTAAGAAAACAAGTTGACAAAGGCATAAGTGAGGGCAATTATCACATACACTGTCAACGTACCTGTAGCTCACAGCGGCAGACTGGATGTGCTTGACCCAGGTGTGGGGAAACCCCTCTCCACCGTGCAGCCCTAAGAAAACAAGTTGACAAAGGCATAAGTGAGGGCAATTATCACATACACCGTCAACGTACCTGTAGCTCACAGCGGCAGACTGGATGTGCTTGACCCAGGCGTGGGGAAGCCCCTCTCCACCGTGCAGACCTAAGAAAACAAGTTGACAAAGGCATAAGTGAGGGCAATTATCACATACACTGTCAACGTACCTGTAGCTCACAGCGGCAGACTGGATGTGCTTGACCCAGGTGTGGGGAAACCCCTCTCCACCGTGCAGCCCTAAGAAAACAAGTTGACAAAGGCATAAGTGAGGGCAATTATCACATACACCGTCAAGGTACCTGTAGCTCACAGCGGCAGACTGGATGTGCTTGACCCAGGCGTGGGGAAGCCCCTCTCCACCGTGCAGACCTAAGAAAACAAGTTGACAAAGGCATAAGTGAGGGCAATTTTCACGTACACCGTCAACGTACCTGTAGCTCACAGCGGCAGACTGGATGTGCTTGACCCAGGTGTGGGGAAACCCCTCTCCACCGCGCAGCCCTAAGAAAACAAGTTGAGAAAGGCATAAGTGAGGGCAATTTTCACGTACACCGTCAACGTACCTGTAGCTCACAGCGGCAGACTGGATGTGCTTGACCCAGGTGTGGGGAAACCCCTCTCCACTGTGCAGCCCTAAGAAAACAAGTTGACAAAGGCGTAAGTGAGGGCAATTTTCACATACACCTTCAACGTACCTGTAGCTCACAGCGGCAGACTGGATGTGCTTGACCCAGGCGTGGGGAAACCCCTGTCCACCGTGCAGCACTAAGAAAACAAGTTGACAAAGGCATAAGTGAGGGCAATTGTCACGTACACTGTCAACGTACCTGAAGCTCACAGTGGCAGACTGGATGTGCTTGACCCAGGCGTGGGGAAGCCCCTCTCCACCGTGCAGACCTAAGAAAACAAGTTGACAAAGGCATGAGTGCGTGCAATTTTCACGTACACCGTCAACGTACCTGTAGCTCACAGTCGCAGACTGGATGTGCTTCCAGCCAGACAGGAACGGGCGAAGACGGAAAAAACAAAGCGTGGTACGGATGATATGCGCGAAATAACGAAGCGGTTCAGAATGAGACTAAACTAACTTTCCCAAAAATAGAAACAAGTAGGCCGTTCAACTATAGGTGAACGAAAGTTGTGAAACGCTAGCCAACATCTGTACTAGTCCTTTAGGACGCTACTTACGAAAACACGAACGGAATGAATTTCGAGTAACACAAAAAGAGAGGGGGATGGAAAAAAAGGACGTGGTATGGAAAGCAAGTACTAACCCGAAATGGACAACTCAAGCAGATAGTTCAACTAGACGAAAAGTTCTTCTGGAACATTGTCCAACGTGAGTACTGCCACACACGCACCATACTACTTAAAACAGAAATAAAAATATTTTAGTAACACCGTTGTATAACCGTTGACACGCGACAGCAACAACGTGGACACGGAAGAAACAAAGAAAAAGAACAAAACTCGAAAATCGGGTTGCCAGCCGAGACAGGTGAGGTCGCGAAGCTGGCTATACCGATCAGTGGTTAGTCGGTATATGATTCAATAAGAATATACTTCTCGCTACTTTTCTTGTTTGTTGTTAAAAATTAGGCATAATTATTTTACTGCTTGTTGCCGAGCGTGTTGGTGTAAACTGCAATTCATGAAATCAACGTAGGATAACACCAAGGATGACACCGACGGTACGACTGTGCTGTTATAATTTGTCTGTGGAGATTTGTTTAAATTGATAAGTCACCAAACTAATGTATGAATAAAACAAATGCTACCAATTTATTTATTTATTGATGTTTAACCCCGACGTCATGTAGTTTTCAACTTTTCTAGGTGCCGCTAGTGTCACATATCCGTTAAAATCCATAGCCAACAAAATCCATCGATATTTGTGCATTGTCGGCTCTAGGAGCGCGTGGTTTGGACTCTGGTGTTACCACGACCGGGTTTTACGTTTTACTGTCGGTGAAAGCGACGGTACCGTGAAACCGCCGCCATTTCAGCAGCTCAAGGTAAATGTTTAGCTTTTGCATAACTTTTTAGATCCGGTGAGTGTTGATGACTTTCTCACATCAGTTTTTCTATTCATTTTCAGGGATGTATGCAATTGTGGAATTTACGATAACCCAAGAGATGGAGATCGTGCCTTGCACGTGGGTCACGGGAAACAACTGTTTATGGCCGAAGGTGTCAACCGATAAGGCTCAACAGCTGGTGCGAATTGGGGGGCCACCAGGACCAGGGTTTTCTGAGTTCGAGGTGACTGTGAAAGGACTATTCAGTGAGTGTATTGCATCTCTTTGTGCTTGCAGCCAGCGGCGTAGACTTTCCATTTCCCCGGCGGTGCAGGCTGAGAAGTTCTCCGAGGGGGGAGGGGGGGGAGGGAGGGGGGGGGGGGAGGGGAGAGGGAGAGGAGAGGAGGGGGGGATTTGTTTTTTTGCGCAATTTTAAACCGGCAATTAAGAGTAGTTTAATTTAGGGGGTATATTTTACAACGTATGTATATCTTCTTCAGCTATCATTGTAAGAGCAGTACTCTTGGTCCATTAATTTTTCTAATTTTTATTAACGACTTGCCAACTAATATTTTCTCACGCATGCGGCTCTCCGCGGTCGACTGCATCATCCATCGCTTCATTGGGCGCGTTAAGTTGTGACTCCACGAATCCAGTTCGGGTAACTCCGTCGGAGTCACTACTAAACGGACTTTTGGAACAGCTCCGGATGGAGTAGGCGCCCTCTGTATGAACTTCCACTTGTTTTATATATCTATTTTTTTTTTTTTTCTGGTGGGACATTGCAAAATGGCAGGCTGCTGTAGAAGCAGACCAAGCGGACGTAAAAGGAATCAATGCCGCGTTACCTTCTCGCCAGAACTGGAGATTGAAGCTAACGAAAGCACGCTGGGATTCCATTTCCCATGCATTTTGTCGATAATGCCAACGTGGGCGTTATTTTGTTTACATGCCACTACTAGAAGCTCGTTACATGGCACGTAAACAGCGTCTCCGTAAGGATCATAGCCCGGGGGGGGGGGGGGGGGGGGGGCTCTTCCGCCCCCCCCCCCCCCCCCTTCCCCCAGATCTCACCAGGGGGGGCACGAGCCCCGATGCCCCTCCGTGGTAGTGGCATGTATGCTTGCAGCAGTGTTCATTAACTGTATGTTTTTCTTATGTAACTACAGATTCCTACGAAGAAGGGCGCTCCAAGTTGGAGCGGTCGCGGTCAGTAAGTAGAAGTTTGCGACGCAATTCCTTGCCTTTTTAAGTTGTACTATAAGTGTCATCTATTGCTTTCAGATGCTGTAAAGCGGACAAAGTACTGCAAAGAGTCTACGAAAGAAGAGGTGGAAACGGAAGTCAAAGAGAGGCTTCGCCGCGCAAAGGAGAGGTGCGCCCCTTCCAAGGGAGAGTAGGCATCTACCTTCAAGTGTGAGAAAGGTGCCTCTGCCCTGGCTCTGATTGCAAATAAAAAAGTATTCAGCTTTCTAACATTTTTGTTCTCTTTTATTTTACGAAACATAGGGCGAACTGGAGCTGCGAGATGACTACGTAAAAGGTAATGAAATGATTACAAAAATATTTTAAAGAGTAGTACACATGCATCACAATTAATTTGATTGCTTGTAGTCGAGAACATACGAGAATGTTTTTCCTTTTACAGCACAGAGTATCGGCTTGAAATGAGTTCACAATTCCGAGGTTCTACGTCTGTATTAATGAACCTTCGGACAACACTTAAAACAAACGCATCCCTGAAAAATTACCGATGTGTCAACCTCTTTTTTTGTCCCCTCATACCAACCGAAAAATGTAAGAGACCCCAGAAAGCATTTAATGCACCCCTTAAACCCTCAGGAAAAACTAAAGGGCCCATCAGACCTTGCAGAAAATTGTAAAGGGCCCCTTTAGAACTTCAGAAAAGACTGATGGGACCTCTTAAGACCGCAGGAAATCTTGAAGGGGCCATCAAATCTGTCAAAGAATCTTGGCGGCCCTCAAAAAATATCTTCATAATCCTCTGCACAAAAAGGTTCTGTTATGAACAAGCTTTTTGTGCAGAATGGGACCAATCTCTTCTGCCATATATTTAGCAGCTGTCTTGCTGTTGTCTGGCCCATGTCCTAGTCAGACCTTGGAGGGAGTGTCCGTCTGTAAAGAAATGAAAGAAATATTCTTTAATTATATTAATTGGACTATATGAATGGCACTTGTGCCTAGAAACTACCAGATTGGCTGTGTCGGGGAAAAGCAATCTCATGCCTAGCGAGAAAAGCTTAAGATACCAGTGCCGGTAACTGTCGCAAATTAACTGGACGAGTGACGAAGTGCTAGTCCTCGGCGGAGGGAGGCCGCTACGGCTCCCCCCCCCTCTCCCCCGCCAAGCAAACAAATTGACGAAGGTATGAGTGCATATTCACGTGCAATTTTCACGTACACCGTCAACGTACCTGTAGCTCACAGTGGCAGACTGGATGGTGCTTCGACGAGGCATGGGGAAATCCTTCTTGACCGTGCTGCCCTAAGAAAACAAATTGACAAAGGCATGAGTGCGAGCAATCCTCACGTACAACGTCAATGCACCTTAGCTTACAGCGGCAGACTGGATGGTGCTTGGCCGAGGCGTGGGGAAATCCTTCTTGACCGTGCTGCCCTAAGAAAACAAGTTGACAAAGTCATAAGTGCGGGCAATCGTCACGTACAACGTCAACGTACCTGTAGCTTACAGCGGCAGACTGGATGGTGCTTGGACGAGGCGTGGGGAAATCCTTCTTGACTGCGCTGCCCTAAGAAAACAAGTTGACAAAGGCATGAGTGTGGGCAATCGTCACATACAACGTCAACATACCTGTAGGTTACAGCAGCAGACTGGATGGTGCTTGGCCGAGGCGTGGGGAAATCCTTCTTGACCGTGCTGCCCTAAGAAAACAAGTTGACAAAGTCATAAGTGCGGGCAATCGTCACGTACAACGTCAACGTACCTGTAGCTTACAGCGGCAGACTGGATGGTGCTTGGACGAGGCGTGGGGAAATCCTTCTTGACCGTGCTGCCCTAAGAAAACAAATTGACAAAGGCATGAGTGCGGGCAATCCTCACGTACGTCAATGCACCTTAGCTTACAGCGGCAGACTGGATGGTGCTTGGCCGAGGCGTGGGGAAATCCTTCTTGACCGTGCTGCCCTAAGAAAACAAGTTGACAAAGTCATAAGTGCGGGCAATCGTCACGTACAACGTCAACGTACCTGTAGCTTACAGCGGCAGACTGGATGGTGCTTGGACGAGGCGTGGGGAAATCCTTCTTGACCGTGCTGCCCTAAGAAAACAAATTGACAAAGGCATGAGTGCGGGCAATCCTCACGTACAACGTCAATGCACCTTAGCTTACAGCGGCAGACTGGATGGTGCTTGGCCGAGGCGTGGGGAAATCTTTCTTGACCGTGCTGCCCTAAGAAAACAAGTTGACAAAGTCATAAGTGCGGGCAATCGTCACATACAACGTCAACATACCTGTAGGTTACAGCAGCAGACTGGATGGTGCTTGGACGAGGCGTGGGGAAATCCTTCTTGACCGTGCTGCCCTAAGAAAACAAGTTGACAAAGTCATAAGTGCGGGCAATCGTCACGTACAACAACAACGTACCTGTAGCTTACAGCGGCAGACTGGATGGTGCTTGGACGAGGCGTGGGGAAATCCTTCTTGACCGTGCTGCCCTAAGAAAACAAATTGACAAAGGCATGAGTGCGGGATATCCTCACGTACAACGTCAATGCACCTTAGCTTACAGCGGCAGACTGGATGGTGCTTGGCCGAGGCGTGGGGAAATCCTTCTTGACCGTGCTGCCCTAAGAAAACTAGTTGACAAAGTCATAAGTGCGGGCAATCGTCACGTACAACGTCAACGTACCTGTAGCTTACAGCGGCAGACTGGATGGTGCTTGGACGAGGCGTGGGGAAATCCTTCTTGACCGTGCTGCCCTAAGAAAACAAATTGACAAAGGCATGAGTGCGGGCAATCCTCACGTACAACGTCAATGCACCTTAGCTTACAGCGGCAGACTGGATGGTGCTTGGCCGAGGCGTGGGGAAATCTTTCTTGACCGTGCTGCCCTAAGAAAACAAGTTGACAAAGTCATAAGTGCGGGCAATCGTCACATACAACGTCAACATACCTGTAGGTTACAGCAGCAGACTGGATGGTGCTTGGACGAGGCGTGGGGAAATCCTTCTTGACCATGCTGCCCTAAGAAAACAAGTTGACAAAGTCATAAGTGCGGGCAATCGTCACGTACAACGTCAACGTACCTGTAGCTTACAGCGGCAGACTGGATGGTGCTTGGACGAGGCGTGGGGAAATCCTTCTTGACTGCGCTGCCCTAAGAAAACAAGTTGACAAAGGCATGAGTGAGGGTTATTTTCACGTACACCGTCAACATACCTGTAGCTCACAGCGGCAGACTGGATGTGCTTGACCTAGGCGTGAGGGAAACCCCTCTCCACCGTGTAGCTCTAAGAAAACAAGTTGACAAAGGCATGAGTGAGGGTTGTTTTCACGTACACCATCAACATACCTGTAGCTCCCAGCAGCAGACTGGATGTGCTTGACCCAGGCGTGGGGAAACCCCTCTCCACCGTGCAGCTCTAAGAAAACACGTTGACAAAGGCATGAGTGAGGGTTATTTTCACGTACACCGTCAACGTACCTGTAGCTTTCAGTGGCAGAATGGATGGTGCTGGCCCCAGGCGTGGAGTTAAAGTGTATGCAGCTGTGGAATGACCACCGATTTCGCTCCCCAAGGCAACCGGACCAATTTACGTACATTCTTCAATGACCAGCATTTTGTGTAAGAAGGCTGGGAGGCTACAAAAACACCAATGGTACCCGATAAAAATGGCTTATCATAGAAGTTTTCCTTTACGACGAGTTCTCGACCAATGATGCAAGGCGCCTGTGTAGATCTAGAGTGCGCAAAATTGTCTACGAGGACAATAGCGTCATCAATCATACAGCAGTTGTTGGCCAGGTCTACGGCGAGCACGAAATCAGCAAAGGTTGCAGACTTGTACTGGGGTGGTGTACAATCGGGCGGGAGAGGCCCATCTGTATGCTGTTTTCCAAGCTGGACAGAATCCAGAGGTGTCTTGGCAGTCGCCGCCATGCCCTCACACTCCTTCAGACGGTTATACAGTTGAGCCAGTGGAGTATTATGACTCTTGAGGAGTCGCTTCAGGCACTGCATGTTATTTTCGAAAGGAAACGCACTAAACGTATCTAGCGGACCTTGGTTGCGCACATCACTTGCAAGATGTAAGACACAGTGGATGTTGTAAGACACCTGGTCTTCTCCATAGAGTTTTGCGAACGTTTTCACGAAGTGCTGGAAAAGTGACTCTGCGTAATCTACGTACTGATGACACAAAGTTGGGCTCGATACGAGAAATGTGCCGCAGTGCAAAGCAAGGAAGTTGTTATAAAGGTCAGGGGACAGAACGGTCTTAAGTACTACCGGCCCAGTGTAAAGAAGGAAAAGTCTAAACTCTGTCGCCTTCCACCGGTCGACCTCCGCTGTGCCTCTCGGCTTACGTGCAAATTCTCCAGGCACGTGTGCAACTAAAGAAAGGTTTAGGTCAGACAATCGCTTTCGGCCTACAGGGCCAAGGCGCACATCTAAGGGCCCACCCAACCATAAGCCGAGCAGCTTCTTCTGAACACCGAGACATAGCAAATGCATGTAGTCAAGGGGCGCGGTGCTGATACAGTCGATTGGAAGCTCTGTCAGGGCTGAGACGTCATGATGATGATCGGGATCCGTCTGGCGCCTTATAGAATCATCAGTCCGCAGGGTGGAAATTTTCGATGGATAAAAAACCTTTTTGTTTGTATATGTGCCCTCTGCAATGCACTTCAGACATCCCGAGTATCCTGTGTGACCCTTAATGCTGTACACAAACGACCGTGCAGGTGCGTCACAAATAAAGCTCTTCACCGAGACCTCTATCATCTGCCCCTTGAAGCTCATTCCCTGAGACAAAAGCTGTAGCAGCTCGCCCACAACAGGAGCCAGGAAATTATTTGCCGATGCTGGCTTTGACTCTCCCGCAAAAACACCAACAACAAAAGGGGCTGCCTTGCCAAGTTCAATAACCATGCACTGGATGGGCCACAGCTGCATCTTTCTGCTTTTTGAAATGGGTAATCCATCGATGTTGAAAGACAGGGCAATAGACCTACCTTCAAAATGTGCATGTGAGAGGATATTTCTCAGCTGGTACTCCAGCCCGAAATGGCAGTAATCTCCCGGGGGCATCGCAGTTACAGCTGGAGTACGCATCGTGTCTCTAGGTGTACCGAGTAGAGTGCGAGCATCGTTCGGAAGACATGCTGGATCAAAAGGTCGTGACTTCAAGACCTTAAGGAGGGACGTTACAGCGGTCTGTGGAATATTCTCTTTGAGAGCCCAAGTCTTCAGTTCTGCAGCCAAATTACCAGATCCAGCAACTGGCTCCGTGTTTACGCAGCCAGAGAAAGTAGGCTTGGAATGAGGACTGTAACTCGCAAGAGCTGAGTAAGGCACACTATCCTCTATCTCCTCCGCATCCGAATACTCGATCTGTGCCACTTCTAAGGGCGTAATTGGTAGCCGAGCTGCTGCATCACCACCCTGAGCCACAGGTAGTCCCTCGTTGCTGCAATCTTGGCTGCCGCATGAATCTGAACTCAAAAGGGCAGAGACGCTGCCACTGCATGTGTGTGCTGCTGATGTACATGAGCCATTTTTGTCTATGGCATCCGTTAGCACAGGTAGTGTAACTTGCTGGAAGCAAGGGTGCCCAAAGTTTTCAAATATCTCTTTTGTTTTCTGTGAGGCTTTTTTGAGTGTGTAGGACTTTTCTTTGACTTTGGGCATGATTACCTGTGCATTAGAGATGATACGGGCGAAATACTCAAACTCCTTCAAATAACAAGACTAAACTAACTCCTCTAAATGGGCCGTCTGGTGAATGAAACTTGCCCAACACTGCCAGACGCGTGCACAAAGCCTCCAGGAGGCTACAAACGAAAGCACAAACGAAATGAAGTTCCAGCCAGACGGGAACGGGCGAGGGCGGAAAAAACAAAGCGTGGTACGGATGATATGCGCGAAATAACGAAGCGGTTCAGAATGAGACTAAACTTTCCTAAAAATGGATACAAGTAGGCCGTTCAACTAGGTGAACCAAAGTTCCGAAACGCTATCCAACGTCCGTATTACCCCTTCTTACGAAGACACGAACGGATTGAATTTCGAGCTACACAAAAACAGACGGGGACGGAAAAAAACAACGTGGTATGGAAAGCAAGTACTAACCCGAAATGGACAACTCAAGCAGATGGTTCAACTAGACGAACAGTTCTTCTGTAAAATTGTCCAACGTCAGTACTGCGACATAAACACAATACTACTTAAAACAGAAATAAAAAAATTTCGTGACACCGTTGTATCGACATGCGACAGCAACAACGTGGACACGAAAGCAACAAACAAAAAAGAACAAATTCGAAACTCGGGTTGCCAGCCAAGGCGGGAGTGGTTAGACGGGATATGATTCAATAAGAATATTCTTCTCGCTACTTTTCTTGTTTGTTGTTCAAAATTGGGCACGATTATTTTACTGCTTGTTGACGAGCGTGTTGGCGTAAGCTGCAATTCAAGAAGTCAGCGCGTTATGCAACGCGTAGAGGGATGACGTTGACGATACGACCGTGCAGTGCGTGCAGTTATAATTTGTCTGTGGAGATTTGTTTAAATTTATGAGTCACCAAACTAATGTACGAATAAAACAAACGCTACCAATTTATTTATTTATTGATGTTTAACCCCGACGTCATGTACTTTTCAACTTTTCTAGGTGCCGCTAGTGTCACATATTCGTTAAAATCCATAGCCAACGAAATCCATCGATATTTGTGCATTGTCGGCTCTAGGAGCGCGTGGTTTGGACTCTGGTGTTACCACGACCGGGTTTTACGTTTTACTGTCGGTGAAAGCGACGGTACCGTGAAACCGCCGCCATTTCAGCAGCTCAAGGTAAATGTTTAGCTTTTGCATAACTTTTTAGATCCGGTTAGTGTTGATGACTTTCTCACATCAGTTTTTCTGTTCATTTTCAGGGATGTATGCAATTGTGGAATTTACGCTAACCCAAGAGGTGGAGATCGTGCCTTGCACGTGGGTCACGGGAAACAAGTGTTTATGGCCGAAGGTGTCCACCGATAAGGCTGTCAAGCTAGTGCGAAAGGGGGGGCCACCAGGACCAGGGTTTTCTGAGTTCGAGGTGACTGTGAAAGGACTATTCAGTGAGTATATTGCATCTCTTCATGCGTGCAGCAGTGTTCATTAATTGTAAGTATTTTTTTCTTATGTAACTACAGATTCCTACGAAGAAGGGCGATCTAAGTTGGAGCGGTCGCGGTTCACATCTGATCTCTCGGACGAGGAGATACGCCCAAAGCGTAGGAGATTTCGCCCCACACGCTGGAGCGAGTCCGACTCAAGCTCGGATGAATTCCCGGAAGCCCCGATGCCGCTCTGCGCACGGCAGAACTCGCGTAACGCTATTTGATTTTTATTTTGTTCTGCAGCTGACAGCCTTGTTGACCGTTGCAACTGTTTCTTAACCTTTAGCTTAGAATTCGAACCTGGCACTTGATAAGTCTAGGGTGTGTCGTCAGACGTACTTGATCTGTCGTTTTACGTAAACAATGTGCTTATATAGGGGGTTGGGGCACAACTGCATTTTTTATATTTTGGGAGATCAATTTGTACTTTTTTCATCTTACAATTTGAGGTTTTCTGGTCGCTTTTCACAGCCAGTAGCCAGAGACTGGAATCACAGAGTGCGAGCCCGGCAAGATCAATACACAGTGAAATGTCGCAAGCTGCACTAATGCGAGGTACAGTTTCTCCTGAAAACCACTTATATTGTTTTTCGCTTTTTGTATTCTAATGTTACCAATTCCCAACTTAATCAGACATCTCCAAACAGGTGCTAGTGGTTCGTCCCAGTCGTCTAGCACTTCGATAAACACGCTGGCTCCCAGTCCACAAGATAAAGGTAGCTATAGGGTGTTTTCACTGACGTAATTTCGTCCACCATTTTGTTGTTGTGAGCTGTCTGGCGTGTGCCAAACTCGAGCATTCCAAGGATTGACACGCCCCCTCAAATGCGTAGAGCACCGCTGACATCATCTCAACCGGTTACGATGTAATCCTTCAATGTAGTAAATTTGTGTGAAAAAACAAGCTAACAACAAAATGCCAAATTGACGTTATGTGCAAACAACCTATAATGTATGGCCATTTTACAAATGAGGGGCTATGCACATATTGCTGCAAGTTGAGGTGCAAAGCTTGCAGAACCAATTAACTTTAATTTCATTTCCGTGTGAGCGCTGAAGTTTTATATTTAATCAAATTTGGGCAAGCAAATATATGGAGCACCATGCCACCAAAAACAAGGTGGCTTTCTTCACATCTAGGAACCTAAATATGAGAAAAATCCATGTCACCATGTACCCTTCTTGCATGTAGCCCCTTCAATTGTCTTTATCTTCGCAGGTGCCTGTGGTTCGTTCCAGACACCTAAAACGTCAACAAGGACACCGGCTCCCAGTTCACGAAATAAAGGTACATTGCATGATCGTTTTACAAATAAAGAGCTACGCACACTAGCAGTGCAAATTCAAATGCAAAGCTTGCAAAAACAATCGCCATCTCTTTCATATCTTTCTGGGTGAAGTTTTATATTTAATCAAATTTGAGCAAGCAAATGTATGGAGCACCATACCGCCAAAAACGAAGTGACTTTTTCACATCTGGAAACTTTTCGGTAGGCTTTTAGCATATTAAATAAAGTGAACTCTCCAGAGGTGGATATTTTTTTGCCTGGAAGTTTTAGCGTGCGAGCCCTGCTCAAGGTATACATTGATTGTATGTTTTCCTTTCTGTTTTTTAAACAACAGATATGGGGGCAACAGGTTTCTGCGCTGTATGTTTTCCACTGTCTGAGGTCACATTCTGTTGATATTACATATGTAAATTTTTTTCCTACTTTTTTAGGTATGTTTTTTAATTTTGTATTCTGTGTCATTTGAGCTCTTGCATGTATGCATGGTGCACCCTCCTGTAGGCCCACGGGCTCTTCAAGGGCAGTTCAGAAGTACCAAATAAATAAATAACATAAATAAATATGAGAAGCAATCCAAGTCACCTTGTACCCTTATTGCATCTAGCGCCTGCAGTTGTCTTTATCTTCGTAGATGCCAGTGGTTTTTCAACCGCATCTCAAACATTGACAAGGATGTCGGCTCCCAGTCGATTAGATCAAGGTACTTTACTGCAGAATTGTGTTGCAGCTGCGTATTAAGATATTTTGTGTGTCCTTCATTAAATTTTTTCAGCACTGCAGGCTATGCAACACATGACGCCTAGCACCAGTGCTTCGACCTGCGGTAAGCCAATTTGATTTCAATTGTTTTTCTTTCACAGCATGGTTGCACAACTTT
Organism: Ixodes scapularis; assembly: GCF_016920785.2. Taxonomy (NCBI): domain Eukaryota; kingdom Metazoa; phylum Arthropoda; class Arachnida; order Ixodida; family Ixodidae; genus Ixodes; species Ixodes scapularis. The sequence continues at coordinate 62,840,071 of NW_024609857.1, read as the reverse complement.
GAATAGTTTTGAAATGGCTAAGCTCTTGACTTTTTGCCATCTTTTTTTTTTCTTTTTAGCTGATCTGCGGGCCACTGCTAGGATCTTGAGTGCTGCTGGTAAGTAGGATGTTGTCTCCTGCCTGCACTAATTTTATTTGCCAATATTTATTTCAAGCCTTTTCTTTGCATGCAGAGTTTCAGCGACGGGTGCTGAATGGGATGAGCGTCATGAGGAGCCAGCAGACGGAGATAATGGACATGATTTCGACATTGCTACGAGCGCGTGAGAGTTTCGTTGTAGAGCCCAGCCAGCCGATCCTCGTTGATCCCCTCGACACTCCTGAAGCAATTGAGGTGTTTGATGGCGCTCTTACAGATGCCACGAGTGAGGCTTTGGTAAGCAATTGCTGTTATCAATGCCTGCCCATACTCTAGTTTTTGTCACTTACTGAGGCAAGTATTGGTGTTTGCATTCTCTAGGCTTTGCTGTTATGTCTTATCCCTAGTGTGCAGCTAAGGTTAAGACATGCAGATAACAAATAAGCTAGGAGCAAGCTGTGATTTTAAATCGAGATGCATCGAAGGGGTGAGACTGCCTGTTCTCTGGTAAGCAACAAAGGTGTTTGTAATGGTGCTATATTTAGCATTATTTCATGAGTGTAGAGCAAGCTCTGACTACTTCCGTATTTCTTCAAATGGCAACTCTGTCCCACAGTTCCAGATCCTAGAGCATGGGAAATGACTAATGAGATAGAACAATGACTAGGAGGTGTAAACAACTGCCCAAATAAAATAAAATTTGGGCCCTCACATTCCTTCAATCTTTCTCAAGGTATCACCAGTTCACTCATACTGGCCTCGGAGATAAAGAGGGGGTGTGAATTGGCTAATTGTAAAGCCTAGCCCAGTTAATACAAGCTGTAAACCCATTCATGCTCAGGTTCTTTCTATCCAGCTAACCTTGAATGCCAAACATTTTTGGCTATACTTGCTTTCTGGGTATCGTAATGCTCCTTATGTCATGTCTTACGTTCCCCAGGCACCAGCCCCACGTTTTATGTGCTCAAACACGGCATTGGCATTTTGCATGGACAGTGAATTGAGGATTGCATTTTCTTATAACCAAGGTTATTGCCCCAAGATGAACCCTTTCCATGATATAAGTAGCTTTGGGGATAGCGTTTCACTGGTCAGAGTAAAACAGCGAAAACTGGCTATGTCTTGTTCGTATTAACTGTGTCGTGCTCTGTACGTTCCTTCCAGGTTGTGGAGCTGACCTCCCTTGGGGACCTGTCTATCAAAACAACTGTAAGGTCTATGCTTGCACACCTGATTAGTGACGAAGCTGCTGCGAAGTTCAGCATGGATGGGCGCAAAGGGAAGAAGGTTTTCCGTAGCCTTAAGCTGTACAAATTGATCTTTGGTAAGTAGAAGTTTGCAACGCAATTCCCTGCCTTTTTAAGTTGTACTATAAGGGTCATCTATTGCTTTCAGCTGCTATAAAGCGGACAAAGCACTGCAAAGAGTCTACGAAAAAAGAGGTGGAAACGGAAGTCAAGGAGTGGCTTCGCCGCGCAAAGGAGAGGTGCACCACTTCTAAGGGAGAGTAGGCATCTACCTTCAAGTGTGAGAAAGGTGCCTCTGCCCTGGTTCTGATTGCAAATAAAAAACTATTTTGCTGTCTAACATCCTTGTTTCCTTCTAGCTTACGAAACATAAGGCCAACTGGCACTGCGACATCACTACGTAAAATGTAATCAAATGATTGCAAAATTACTTTAAAAAGTAGTACACATGCATCACAATTCATTTGATTACTTGTAGTCGAGAACATACAATACTGTTTTTCTTTTTACCGCACACAGTATCAGCTTGAAAGGAGCTTACAATTCTAAGGTTCTAGGCCTCTATTAATGGACCTTCGGACAACACTTGAAAAAAAAAAACGAATTACCGATGTGTCCACCTCTTTTTTTCCCCGTCATACCTATTGAATGATCTTGGAGACCCCAGAAAGCATCTATTGCGCCCCTCAAACCCTTAGCAAATCCTAGAGGGCCCATGAGACTTTGCAAAAAATTGTGATGGGCCCCTATGGAACTTCAGGAAATACTGTGATGGGACCTCTTAAGACCTCAGGAAATCTTGAAGGGGCCATCAAATCTGTCAAAGAATCTTGGGGGGGGGGGGGGGGGGCCTCAAACCTATCTTCATTAGGGAAAGGTATATCCTCTGCACAAAAAGGTTCTGTTATGATAATCGTTTAGCGCAGAATGGGACCACTTTTAAGTAACTGTTTTTGAATGGTTTCCCAATACCTATTGGGATATGTTCGACCATCCACAAATGGACAGCCCTCGGACATCCATTTCTGTATATCCACAGGACGTCCACTATTAGTCCGAATTTGGACGTACGGAAACGGATGTCCAGTGTACGTCCGACGGACGTCCTTCCCTGGCAATGGATATTCGGCTCTTGTTCGGACGTCCGACGGACATACGTGGTTGCTTGGGACCCCTTTTTCATCCACTCCTCCGAAGAAATGGTACCTTTCTGGAGGACGAGTTTGATGAGTTCCGGTGATGTCGGATGCTCTGGCAGGTCCACGCTGGTTCATTTTGAACTTGATGTCGGTTAAAAACTACTCGGTCTAGGTCCCGAGAAACAGAAAATTGTACGCACATGTTCTGAATCCTGTCGACTGCGCCAAATTATGTAACGTTCCGAAGAAATGTCAATACGCATCTGTCACCATCTTAATCCCCGATGTTCTTCTTTTTCTTTTATTCGGCCCCCTTAGATATATCGCGCTGCTTCGTCTTCTATTTTTTTTCTTTTGGTCTCCTTCATTGTTTGCAGAAGATCATCAGCTGTGGGGACCATCTGAATGGAATGAGGTAGTCTTCACTGACGAGGCCAGCTTCTGCAGCCGTTTCGATCAACAGCGCTGCGTCTGGAGACCGGACTTCTGCAGGTAAATATTTCTGTTTGACGACTTCAGTAGCTTTATTTTAACTGTATTCAGAAGATGGCTCTTGTAGGGACAATATGTTTTATCTTCCAAAATTACCACTTTCAGGCATGATCCACGTTACATTCACCAGGTCGCTGCAAGCGGGCAAGTCATTGTCAGCATTTGGGGTGCAGTGACCAGCCAGGGCTTACGGCCGCTACATAGGCTGAGTGCACCTTTCACTGCGGAGCAGTATATTGACGTCCTGGATCATGTGCTGCTATCTTCTCTTCTTGACGGGCCATTTGCGGATGGTTGCTTCGTGTTGCAGCACGATCGTAGCCCCGTGCATCAGGCAACCGCTGCAAAAATCCACTTGGAGGAGCGGTGCATGAACAGCCTCCAATGGCCCCCAGGAGGCGCGGACCTTAATGTGATTGAAAATGTTTAGGGTCTGCTGAAGAAACGGCTCTCCAAAAGGCACCTTGCAGATGCATCAGCAGACAACCTGTGGATGGCTATTGCGGAGGAGTGGAGGATTCTACAAGCTCAGCAAGGGCTTGTGATGGCACTCTATAAGTCTCTTGCTCGTCGCATAAAAAGCGTTGTCGCTAATAACAGGACGCATTGCAAGTATTGAATTATTGAAAACATTGACATTAGGTTATTTATTAGCCAAGTGGTTAAAAACAAAGTATGTGTTACAGTATTTCTTGCAAACCATAAATAGTATCCAGCTGTTTTATTGTACTGAAAACATTTCAGAATAAAAATTGTAAGTTTACAACAGACACCGGTATTTCAAACCTTAAAGACATATCCGTGTCACTTCCTTATGATCCGTAGCACATTGTCACCAGCGGAGCTGCGTTCGCCACGGCCCAAGCACCTTGCCCAAAAATATGTTTTTGCGTAGTTTGGTGCACTTAGTTATCTTTTTATTACACCCAGCATATCGAACTTCAATACCGTTTCATAAAAATTTCATGTCGAAAAACATCATCGCGCAATTATAAAAGGCATACTAAAAATAAAGCTTGTTTGCGTAGTTAAATACAAATGGCGAGAAAATGAAGCAATCAGTATCTGTATTTCACTCAAAAAAAAAAAAAGGGGAGGGGGGGGAAGGAGGATAATACGGCATGATCAGCTTCACAAGATTGTAAACAATAAGAACGCAAAAAAAGCGTATAGACAGGTGAGCATGCAGCAGCAAATAAAAGCGAGAAGCCGCCGAATGGTGTAGAAAATGCGACGTGTTTCCTTCTCTTCTTCCAAGCAGCCATCCCATGCGTGCTCGGAGATCTTGACTTCTGCAGAATCATCTCCCATTTTCATTAGAACTACGCTCACCCGCAGGCAGATTATAACAACGGTTCCCTTGAATTGAGCAACTTTCCCGTCCACACCGCAAGGACTCACCTGAAGGTCATCTCTAGTTTTATCGCAAGCCACCAGTCAAGCGCCCCTCGGAAATAAACGCGCGCTGTCTGCGAACAGAGTGTTTATACTCCGGCGTCACGCTGAACGTGGCACAGCGCAAGCAGCTTGACACGCGACAGCGTAACTTACGAAGGACTTTGACATGCTCTACGTTAAACGTTGGACGACGACGTAGCCGACAGAGGCTCGCCCAGAAGCCCTCACGCGAATGCCTCATTCGGGAATCCAGTTGGCGGGGTCGTCGGGGCCAGTCGGAGTGTGGTGCGAGATGCTCATTTCTGGGATCTGAACCTGTCGTTCTTGCCATGCGTCATGTGCTGTTATCAAGTTCCCGTGTTGGTGTGCATATTTAACGTTCATGCGCTTGACTGAGCGAGTGTGTGCGTGGACTTGGACCGCTCCAAGGATGCGCTACCCTTGATTCTCGATAGGCCTATCGACCTAACGAGCCGGTGGTGGTGGGCCGTGGTGTTGGGGTGCCGGCAAAAGCTGGAAGCTTGATGACTCGCCAGAGGTAGGATGACCTTGCGGTGTCATCCTGACCGCATCATCATAATATTGCTGTACCATCACTGACTGTCATTCACTATCTGACCTGCGTACGTGACTCGCCTCGCTCTCCGCTTATCAGTGATACGGCGGTTGGCGATATATACGCGCGCGGAATAAGGGCTGGGGGTTGTTCTGCTGGGAACTACTTAATTGGCTGTCACTTCCTTCATCGTGCCGCGAGACACACGACATGGTGTCAGAAGTGGGATGATGCTTCTCGCCCGTGTTGTTTTGGCGGCCCTCATCTTGCACTCGGTTTGCAAGATGGAAGTACCTACAGCGGTCCCTCCTCTGGCAGTTCCTCCGCCCAAACAATTCAACTTCGACCGAACTTCAGAATGGCCGGAGTGGATTCAAAAATTCGACGATTTCCGCTACGCCGTGGGTCTCAACGAGAGGTCGGAGGAAGCCCAGGTGCGGACGCTGCTGTATACCATGGGAAGGCAGGCCAGGAAAATTTTCCAGACGTTTGGCCTCTCGGAAACGCAGTCTCAAAGTTACGATACAGTGAGGAAGAAGTTCGACGGCCACTTTGTAGCCACAAAGAACGTGGTTTACGAAAGTGCCTGTTTCCATCGTCGCAAGCAAGAGAGCGGGGAGAGTGTCGACCAGTTCGTTACCGACCTCCATGTGCTCGCTGACCGCTGCGACTTCGCACAGTTCAGAGACCGTCTGAGCCGTGACCGGTTCGTCGTGGGACTTGCCGATGCAAAGTTATCCGAAACCCTCCAAATGGATGCCAGCCTCAAGGAGACTGTTCGTCGCCAGCAGCAGGAGCTGCGTCCTCACTCAGATGCACCGACCTCGGGGGAAGTCGACGCCGTGGGCCAGCGGAGTGGACGCACTGGAGCACCCGGCAACATGCACAGTTGGCTGCCTTCACTTCAGCAGCAGCAGCAGTGGCGGCTCTCCGAGCAGCACCACCAGCTCTGCACGTATTGCGGACGTCCGAACCACCTCAGGACTCAGTGCCCGGCGCGCTCCGCGCGTTGCCACCACTGCAACGCCAGAGGACATTTTGCTGCGGTGTGCCGTAACAAGGTTGAGAAGCCGAAGGTAGGCGTTTCTTCGCTCGAATGGGACCAACCTACCTATTTTGTAGGATCAATTGGCGCTTCGAAAGCTAGGTTTGTTCAAGTGTCCATTAATGGTGTGCCGGTCTCCGCAAAAGGAGACTCTGGGGCAGAAGTGTCAGTTGTTCCGCCCAGCTTCCCAGGAGCACTGCCTAAGTTAACGCCCTCGTCGGCACAGCTGACTGGCGCAGGAAATGAGCGCCTTCGCTTGAAAGGCACGTTTGAATCTGACATTTTTTGGAAGGGCAGAACCACACGACAGACTCTGTATGTCGTCAAATCGGCACATGCAGTTTTGTTAGGTCTTCCCGCCATAGAGGCGCTCGGTGTGGTGAAATTTGTAGATGTGCTGGAAGATAAAAATTATGAGCAAAGGTACCCCCAGCTTTTCTCTGGTCTTGGGGCATTGTCTGGCGAGTACACCATTCGGTTAAGGCCAACGCGATACCTTTCGCTATTTTCACGCCCAGGCGCATTCCCATTCCTTTAAAGGAGGCTGTTAGAACGGAGTTATCTAAGATGGAAGCCAATGGGGTGATACGGAACGTAGATGGTCCAATAGAATGGTGTGCAGGCATAGTGCCTGTACTGAAACCCTCTGGCGAAGTTCGCCTCTGTGTAGACCTGACGCAGCTGAATAAGAGTGTACTGCGCGAACGCTTTGTCTTGCCAACAGTGGACGATACTTTGGGCCAGTTGGCGGGAGCTACGTATTTTTCGAAGCTGGACGCTAACTCTGGGTTTCACCAGATAAAGTTGGCAAGGGAAAGCCAGACATTAACAACATTCATCACCCCGTATGGCCGCTATTGCTTCCGGCGATTGCTGTTTGGAATCAGCTCGGCACCAGAGCATTTTCAAAAGCGAATGGCCGAAGTCTTGGACGGGCTTCCGGGAGTAGCAAACATGATGAACGACATTTTAATTTTTGGAGCCACAAAGACTGAGCATGATGACAGATTGCGCGCCGTTCTCGAACGGTTGAGCACTGCCGGCGTCACCCTTAACCGAGCTAAGTGCTCGTTTGCGGTTCGCGAAGTGGCGTTTTTGGGCTACGTTGTTGGCGACTCGGGTATCAGACCAGACCCCAGAAAGGTACAGGGCACAACAGAAATGGCCATACCTTCGTCAGTTGCAGACATACATAGATTTTTGGGCATGGTTAGTTACTTTGCGAGGTTTGTGCCGAATCTCGCTGAAATATCTGCACCACTGCGGGAGTTGCTGTTGAAGGATAAAGATTGGTGCTGGGGCGGGTCGCAGCAAAAATCTTTCGATTCATTGAAGGAGGTTATTTCTTCGGCCGATTGTGTTGCGAAATTTAATCCGAGGCTTCCCACTGTAGTATCAGCCGATGCATCATCGTTTGGGATCGGCGCTGTATTGACGCAGGTGCAGCCAGATGGTCAAAGACGGCCAGTTGTATCTTTCTCGTTCTTTAACGCAAACCGAGCAGCGGTATGCTCAAATAGAAAAAGAAGCGCTGGCATTGACGTGGGCAGCAGAACGATTGGAATGTTATTTGAAGGGTCTTGACTTTCAGTTTGAAACTGATCACAAGCCTCTGGTGACGCTTCTTGGGAAATCGCCGGTAGATGTGCTTCCGCCGAGAGTACAAAGATTTCGCTTAAGGCTCATGCGTTTTTCTTTCTCAATCTGTTACGTACCCGGAAAGCAGATTGTTACTGCGGACACCCTCTCTCGGGCGCCCCGCAAAGAAACCGATTTTGTTTTGGGGGAACTGTCATCTGAGGACGTTTCTAGTTTTGTAGCCGGCTGCGTCAGTGAATTGAGACTGTCGGCGCACCTCGACAAAATAAGGTTGGCACAAGAGCAGGACACCTCATGCCAACAACTTTTGCTTTACTGTCGCAATGGTTGGCCACGCTTCACAGTTGTGAGCAGTTGGTTAAGGCCTTATTGGTCAGAAAGAGCGAACCTTACGATTTGTGATGGCTGCTAATGTATAAGTCTCGCCCTGTGATTCCTCAAAAACTCAGAAAGGAAGTTGTGGCTTCATTGCATGAAGGTCATCAGGGTATTGTCAAATGTCGCGCTGGTGGCCCGGTCTCAGCTCGGAGCTGGCGTCTGTGGTGAACAACTGCCTGCAATGTGCAAAGCTCCGTGTTCAAAGAGCGGAACCGATGCTGCCCTCAGAAATCCCCGCTCTGCCGTGGCAAAAGCTAGGTGCAGACCTTTTTCATTTTAGGGGGAAAGAGTACCTCGTTGTGGTTGACTATTTTTCACGTTTCCCTGAGCTCGCGCTACTGTCGTCAACGACGTCTGATGATGATGATGATGATGATTAGGAGTTTATTGGCGCAGCAGCAACGAGGGCCATAATGCGCCAAACTTAATGTATTTAGAACATATTATAACAAAAGTTTACTTTGAGGTTACATATTTACAAATGGTATAAATATCCAGTTTGTTTTAAAAAGTCTAAGACACGGCTGAATGGAACTAAAGGTTTATCACCAAGCAAAAAAGAGGGATGAAATGGGAGATGATCCCTAAAAAGTTCGAGAAAACATGATTGACGGAGTGGTTGATGGGACGAACAATGCCACAAAATGTGCAACACGGTCAGAAGCTCTCCACAATGTTCACATAGTGCAACATCCTCACCACAAAGCAGATACTGATGTGTCACACGGGAGTGACCTATTCTTAGACGGCATAGAAGAACCTCCACACGACGTTCCCTGTTGTAAGAGCTCTCCCAAACGCCCAGAACGGGCTTGATAATGTGAAGTTTGTTGTTGCTCTCTGTATCCCATTCAAGCTGCCATTTGAGAAAAATAGATTTCCTCAGAAGTGGTTTCAAGTCTTGGTAAGGTAAGCAATTGAATGTTATAGACGAGCCTTGCGCAGACACGGCCAATTTATCCGCCTCTTCATTGCCCAAAATCCCAACGTGGCTTGGCACCCAGCAGAACTTAATGTCCCGACCGCGTCGCAGGGCGCTATTGATCTTACCATGTAGATGTTGTGCAAGGCGGTTCTTTGTGGGCATCAGGGAGGACACAGCCAATAAGGCACTCTGCGAGTAGACAAAAATTACAGCTTTCATTATACTATTGTCGAGTATATGTTCGACCGCTAGTAAAATAGCATAAAGCTCTGCAGTGAAAATGCTTGCCCTAGAGTCAACTTGTGTGGCTTTGCTGTAGGAGGCGGAATAGAAAGCACACCCTACAAAAGACGACGATTTGGACCCATCTGTATAAAACTCCAGGTAGTCTGCATATTTTTGTTGCAAGGAGAGGAACTCCTGCCGGAGGATTTGTGGTGAAATGACCCTCTTACTGTATTTTGCAAGTGACCAGTCACAGAAAATCGGCAGAACATCCCATGGAGCAACCCTATGAGTGTTTCTAAGCAAGGGAATCTCATGGAGGGGGATATTAAGGGATTGACAAGTACTTTGCAAACGGAGGCCTAATGGTCTAACAATGCTCGGCTTGTTTTCGAAAAGTTGTGAACTTCAGCAAGCATGAAGGGCACTGTAGGAGGGATGCTTTGGATTTGAAAATACTTTGTAAGCATAAGAGACGCTGAGGTACTGCCTCCGTTTCTCAAGGGACATTTGATGCGTATCAGCATACAAACTCTTCACGGGAGATGTGCGAAATGCACCTGTAGAAAGTCGTAGTCCAAGGTGGTGTACTGGGTCAAGCATCTTAAGAGCGGATGGCCGCGCTGACCCATATACTACTGCACCATAGTCGAGGCGGGATCGAACTAAGGAGTTATACAGTCGTAGAAGACAGCGCCTATCAGCACCCCACGACATATGCGATAGCACTTTTAGGATGCTTGATGACATCAAGCATTTCCGTTTCAAATTCTTCAGATGGGGTACAAAGGTAAGTTTCTTGTCAAAAATAACACCCAAAAATTTGTGTTCTTGTTGGACTGATATCTCAATGCTATTAAGATGCAAGGAAGGATCAAGAGACAATCCCCGGCGTAATGAAAAAGGAACACAACTGTTTTTTCAGGAGAAAATTTGAAGCCGTTTTCTTCTGCCCACTTACACATTCTATTGATTGTAAGCTGCAATTGTCGTTCACAACTGGAGAGGTTACAGGAAGACACAGAGATTTGCACATCATCCACATATAGAGAGTAAGTTACTGATGATGGCATAACCTTAGCTAGACTGTTAATCTTTACAGCAAAGAGGGTAACGCTCAACACTCCTCCTTGAGGAACACCATTTTCTTGAGAAAAAACATCTGAAAGTGTGGAGCCCAATCGGACTTGAAAGGTTCTTTCGCTGAGAAAGCTCTGTATGCACTGAAGCATGCGGCCCCGTACACCACAGTTGTACAAATCGCGAAGTATTCCATACCTCCATGTGGTATCATATGCTTTGTGTAAATCGAAAAACACCGAGACACAATGCTGCCGGTGTACAAATGCCTCACGTATAGCGGTCTCTAGGCGAACCAAATGATCGGTGGTCGCTCGTCCCTCCCGAAAGCCGCACTGGTTTACATCAAAAAAATTCTCAGTCTCTAAGAAATGGACAAGACGACAATTCACAAGCCGCTCATAGGTCTTCCCTAAGCAACTTGTGAGTGCGATGGGACGATAGCTCGTAGGAATGGAAGGGTCTTTCCCAGGTTTCAAAAAAGGGATTATGTGGGCATGTTTCCAGCAACGAGGAAAGGCAGCAGCTTGCCATAGTTGATTAAAGAAGGTTAACAAACCGTTCATAGATTCAGGGGACAGTTTCCTCAACATTTCATAGTGGAGTCTGTCTGGCCCTGGTGCAGACTGCTTCTTTGCACCAAGAGCGACTTTGAGTTCACACATTGTGAATGGTCTATTGTAAAAAAATGAACCACCCTCCGACATCGAGATGGGCTGCTTTTCAACAGTCGACTGGAACTTCTTGAATTTTTCGCTAAAATTAGAGGAGCTACTAATAAGATGGAAATGCTCCCCAAGAACATTTGCTTGATCTTTCAGCGATACAGAGGGGGAAGAAAACAGAGGAGTTCGGAAAGATTGGTAATCTCCTCGAACTTTCCGCAGGCGATCCCAAACTTCTTTAGCTGGGACAAAGCTATTTAGAGAAGATATATATTTTTCCCATGATGTCCTCTTTGCCTGTTTCCGTGTCCAACGTGCCTTGGCCCTACATTTTTTAAATTCAATCAGGTTCAAAGCAGTGGGATAACGGCGAAATATACCTAGGGTGTGTATTTTTCGGTTTTAACCGAAAAACACCGATAAACATCCGTCGGTGACGAAAATATAAAATCGGTTAAAACCGAAAAACACCGGTGGTTGGATATTTTCGCCCTGGTTAAAACCGAAAGACACCGGTCGTTGCATGTTTCCGACCTAGCGAAACCCTTTCCCCATAGAGGTTCGTCAAACGTGTTATGTCGTGAATCCTGCATTCTTACAGTGTTTATACATGGCTTGCACGTGGCGTCAGTCCGCCCTCCTTTCTGGGGGTCAAAAGCGTCTAGTGAACGTAGTGGAAGCTGAGCTCTCACACGCCTTTCCCCTATTGTGTCTCCCATGGCCCCCTTTTGTGGAAACACTAACGCAGTGGAAGGTAGGCTCTCACGTGCCCTTTGCCCATTGTGTCTGGCCAAGTGATGTCGGTGCAAGCCATGTATTCAGAGGTTACTGTTGTTCCTGGAAAACACTGCCAACGTCCGTGTCGTACAGGAGCGTGCGTTTTCATAATTGCGGGTTGTGAACCGCAAGGAACGTGCTGCCATGACGGATGCAAGCCTCTCGAAGTATGCTTGCATCTACTATAATAACCAAGTGTGAGAAAAAAATGCTTCCTAGAAAAGAAGTGTATGAAATATGTGAATAAAATTTTAACACTCTGTCTGTGATCAATAGCATTTTTTTTCCACCCATAATCACCGATTTTAGCCTAGTCGTGAGACGTTCCACCGAAATACACCGATGTTTTGAAAATAAATAAACACCGAAAAACATCCGCCGATTTCTCTCACAAATAAACACCGGAAAGTGCACACCCTAAATATACCCCATGCCTTGTTCTGTTTCCTGCGAGTGACTCTGCAGTCCTCATTCCACCAGGGTTTGCATCTCCGGGGTAGGACGCCGGATGTTTGCGGAATAGAAGATGCAGCAGCATTAATTAGACATTCAGTGACAAACACCGTCGCCTCCTCGGGGGACATACTGCGAAAAAGCGATGGATCCAGTACGGCATTTAAACCAAAAAGAGCCCAGTCAGCCTTCTCTAATTTCCACTTTGGAAGGCGGGTCGAAAGCGAAGGAAGGGGTATTGAACTTTCTAAAATTATGGGGAAATGATCGCTGCCAAATGGATTATCTAAAACCTTCCATGAAAAGCATGGAAGTAAAGCTGGTGATGATATGGAAAGGTCTATTGAAGTAAAGGTGTTATGAGCAGCACTAAAAAACGTTGGCTCCTTTTTATTCAGAAGACAGAGCCCGGAGGATAATAAAAGTCGTTCTAAAACTCCACCACGAGAATCCTGACGAACACTACCCCACAGTGGGTGGTGGGCGTTAAAATCACCTAGAATTAAAAAAGGCTTAGGCAGCTGATCTATGAGTCCTTGTAGCTCGTGGAGCTGCAGTGGAACGTTGGGTGGCAGGTAGAGAGAGACCAGGGTGACGAGTCGGTCAAGGAGAACGCGAACTGCTACTGCCTCGAGTGGTGTTTGTAGAGGAACCTGAGCACACACAACCCCGCTCTGCACTACAACTGCGACACCACCAGAAGGGCTAGGAGAAAGGCGATCCTTCCTAAAAACCTGGTGCCGGCGTAAGACCTGTGTGTGTTTGTCGGTCAGATGGGTTTCCTGCAAACAGAGTGCCACAGGACGAAGCTCATCGAGAAAAAAATTAACGTCATCAATATTACGAAGAAGGCCGCGACAGTTCCACTGCATGATACCTAATTGTTTACTCATAGCAGTGCTAAAATTAAAATAAACTTTAACTTATAAACTGCAAGAATGGGTAAAAAAACGGTTTACTAAGGTTTAAAATCGATTTTTATGCGCGGAGCGTTTTTCTTTTTCGCGCAGTCATTCTGCTTCCCACTAGAGGTAGTGGGAGCAGCGAGGGAGGACTCCGATCCCGAGAGGATAGCCTCGTCGTCAGATCTGAGCCCACACTCTTCCATGGGCTCTTCCGGTGGTGTCGTCGGTTGACCCTTAGGGGCCAACTGCTTCGACGTCTCACCGGGCTTCCTCTGGGGAGCAGAGGAGCGAGGGGGTAGGCCTCGGCCCTTAGAACCAAAGGGCCAGGTGGAGCAGGGGGGGTCAGCCCCTGCCCTGAGGTGGATGCAGAAGAGGCAGCATCCACCTTACGGTTCGAAAGCGGTGTCACTGGCACCGCTCCCGAGGACGGAGACCTCGACGGGAGGCGCAGACTGTCCGTAGACGTCTGAGTTCCCGTCGAAACCATTGGCCGTACCGGTCCCCTGCGTACGGCCTCGGCATAAGAGCCTTTGGATACAAAGGCGAAACGCTTCTTTGCATCAGCGTATGAAATATTTTCGGTAACCTTCAAGGTGAGGATTTCTTTTTCCTGTTTCCATAATGGGCAGGATCGGGAGTATGCTGGGTGCTTACCGCTACAGTTAGCACAGTGGGGCTCATTCTCGCACACATCAGCAACGTGCTCCTTGCTAGAACACTTGGCACAAGTGTCACTTCCTCGACAGTTCCGTGACCCATGGCCAAACCGTTGGCATTTAAAACACCGCTGAGGGTTTGGCACATAGGGGCGGACGCGGCACTGGAGATATCCTGCCTTCACAACTTCAGGAAGTGTAGTTGACTCAAATGTAAGGATGATGTGTTTCGTCTTGCGTTCAACACCATCGCGGCGAAGGGTAATACGCCGAGCAGCGATTACCCCCTGTGTGGAAAGGCCCTCAACTACTTCGGTTTCTGTACATTCGAGCAGGTCGTCTTCTGAGATCACTCCTTGAATTGTGTTAAGTGTTCTATGAGGTGTGACAGTGACTTTGTAATCAGTCACACAGTTTAGTGCTAATAGTGAATCACTTTGTTGCTTACTGTGTATCTCCACTAGGAGATCACCAGATGCCATCTTTTTTGCATTGTAATTCTTCCCAATCACTCCTTCAAGAACTTTTGAAATGAGGAAAGGGGACAACTTGCCAAGCGGTTTTTCATCCTCAGAGTGCATGACAAGAAACTTGGGGAACTTTGAAAATGTGTATGTTGGTTTTTCTATCTGCAGTGCTTCGGTGCGGACCCTTTTCGGGGCCCGATCAAAAGGTTTTTTAGCTTGAGAACCCATATGAAGGGGGAGGGTTTTCGGAAACTGTGGTGCACCGCCCACCACCGAGCCCAACAAGGGAATAGGTAACGCTCCATAACAAGAATGGCTTGGCTGAAGACGTTACGCTATTAGTGCTGCCCAGTCTCTATAACCAAGAGTGGTTCTGGACAAGGTGTCTGTCGCCACCCAAGGTTAGCCCTTGCCGCCAAAGGAGTTGAAAAGGAAAGAAGAGAAATGAGAAGAGTGAAAAGGAGGAGAAGACAAGGGTGAAAGCAGAGAGGGAATAGTAGAAGTGGCGACTAGACTGAATCATCCTGGCCGGGCCTTACCAGGACTCCCGTCTACGAGAAGCAGGGGCCGAAGTGGTGTATTGCCTCACCCGGGGGGCCCCGAAGGGTCCAAACCTACCCCGGGCTCGGCTCAACCACCAGGATGCCCTTTTCCCCGGACACGGGAAAGCCACGCACAGCCATACGTGGGCGGGCGAACCCGCATGGCTCGGGGTCCGTGGAGACGCCACTCTCCAAACACCTGCTTTCACAGGTGCCCCCTGCGGGGGTCAACGACGTCTGCCGCTGTCATTGTGCAATTGGAAAGGTTTTTTGCCAGACATGGTATTCCAGAGCTTATTGTAACTGATAATGGTAGTCAATTTATATCTACAGAGTTCAAGGCTTTCTCAGAAAGCTACCAGTTCTGTCACGTGACGTCGAGCCCTCGATACCCGCAATCTAACGGAGAAGCGGAACGCACAGTTCAGACAGTGAAAAGGCTGCTAGAGAAATCGGCGGATCCATACTTGGCACTTCTGGCTTACAGAAGCACCCCAGGCCCTCTCGGAAAAAGCCCATCGGAATTGCTCATGGGCAGACGCCTGCGCTCTACGCTACCTGTGCACCCTAAAGAGTTGACGCCGTGCACTGCAAGAGGCCTTGCGAGCCTCAGAAGGAAGGATGAGGCGTTCCGTGACAAACAAAGGCGCGACTACGACCACCGCCATGCGGCCAGGCCACTTCCACGGTTGCTACCTGGAGACCAGGTGTGGGTGAAAGACTGTCGAGCACAGGCTACGGTTTTGAGACCAGCCTTCCGGCCAAGGTTTTATATGGTGCAAACAGAAACAGGAGCAGAGCTAGAGAGGAACCGCCGAGGCCTGGTACTATATAAGGAACCAGCACACGAAACAAGTGGTTCCATCACAAGCGGTTCCCTCTATGAATTTCCGCAGGATTCCGGGGAAAGGGAAAATGGAGTCAGAAAACGAGGCGAATTTGACAGAGCCTTCCGCGCTCAATTCTGACTCAGCAGCTCAAGAAGAGAGCGGTACACAGGGCACGTACAGTCGCCGGCCATATGAGCTCCCCCGGCCGAACGCCGACCGGAGCAGCGAAAATCCCGCATGCGACGCGTCGAGCGTTGCCGCGTTCTGGGAGCCGGGCTATTGGGACCATACCATTCAGTTATCAAAGGGGAGGACGGGGGAAGTTTAATAGCATTCCGCGTTTTGGAACGTGAATCTGAAGCGCGGCCGATTACAATCCCGCTTCCGGTTGTAGGTAAACGCAGACGGCTTATCGAAATTCTTCACTGCATTATATCTCTGACGTGTTATATGCTACTTTTTTTTATTTGCGAAACTGGTTTGCCATTTTAGATAGTTCCTACCCGAAGAATAGTCCTACGCACAACCCCCCCCCCTTTTCATACAATCTTCTTAAACCTAGACTAGACAATGACAAGCGATTTTGAAGTAATTTATTTAATCTATCAGGGTATGCTATAGATAACAAAAAAAAAACGATTTGTGTCGAAGCAGAATAAAGATTCAGGCACTTTTCATGAACGCGTTTTATCGAGGAGACTATTGTTCTGCGCTAAGTAGCGGGTTGCTTCGCTAAGGGTGACTCTCTACACGATGATTTTGCAGGTGGCTTCCTGATCGGCCACTTCTCGCTTGCCAAGGGATCATTGTTGTCATGCCTAATATCATATCAAACATAGGGTTTTACATTTGTGAGCATCGACTGAACACTGCTGCTTCATCTACGCCTAAAGCAAGCACCAGTTTATCAGCAGTTATAATATAATCTCCGAACACTTGGGGCCAACACCCCAAGACGGCGATTCTAATGGGCCATGTTTTCGTGATTCACACTTCGAAAGGCTCGAATACCGATAAAAGTTATGCGTCCACCCCTTTGATAACGGAATGGTTTGGTCCCAATAGCCCGGCTCCCAAAATGCGGCAACGCTCGACGCGCCGCGTGCGGGATTTTTGCTGATCCGGTCGGCGTTCGGCCGGGGGAGCTCATATGGCCGGCGACTGTACGTCACGCGTTTTGGTCGACCCGTGAAAAGGCCGCAATTTTATGGGTGTAGCTAGCATCACTAAGTTTGTGTTAGGTGTTCCACTGTTTGTTTTTGGGGGCAATATAGTTCAACTGTTGCATTACAAAAAAAAAAGGGGGAAATGTGGTGTCATCCTGACCGAATCATCATAATATTGCTGTACCATCACTGACTGTCATTCACTATCTGACCTGCGTACGTGACTCGCCTCGCTCTCCGCTTATCAGTGATACGGCGGTTGGCGATATATACACGCGCGGAATAAAGGCTGGGGGTTGTTCTGCTGGGAACCACTTAGTTGGCTGTCACTTCCTTCATCGTGCCGCGAGACACACGACAGACCTAATGTGTGTGCTATCCATAATCATGTGCTAGTAGCACTCGCCGGCAGTTGTTCTCGATCGGAAGGGCGTCGTCGAATGTACGGGAACAGCAGACACAGTGAAACCTCTGAACTATTTAGCCGGCCAGAAATTGTAAACGATAGTAGCGGCAGAAGAGTGCAACTTCCTATACGGCCCATCGAACACGAATTGGTAAACCCTGGGAGTCCCCAGTGCCATTTGAATTGCCTTGTATCCGGAGGCTGTACTAAAGTCAACATGGCGGCTCACCGAAAGCGAAACCAAAACTATAGGACAGCGCCATCTTGTTTGGGACTAATATAGGCCTAAAAATCGAAAATATACGAAAGAGTCAGACAAAGAAGACGGACAGGACAAACATCTTTCGACACGAAAGATGTTTGTCCTGTCCGTCCACTTCGTCCGACTCTTTCGTGTATTTTTGAATTTATTACCAATGCACTTAATCCGAGTTGCTAAAAATCGCCTCGTCTTTTTTTTTTAGTTTTAGTTGCTTTGTTGCTGGTTTGCGCATTTTAACGCTGGCTTCAGCCAGCGTTGAAATGTGGAAACCAGAAGCAAAGCAGCTGAAGCCTAGCTAACATACAAGAAAGACAGAAGTGCAAAAGATACAATTATTTTTCCTTTTTATTCAACAGTCATTTGCATGTACAGTACAAATTTCTCACATTACCCGATATAAAACATGCACTTTCTGCGGTAGCAGATTATAGCAGACACCAATTAGAAATATTTCTCAGTATTCACACTTTCTAGATTCTATACACATAACACACATTTGAAAATGCAGTAAGAATTTCTCACATTATCTTATACAATACATACACTTTCTGCGATAACAGATTACAGCAGACACCAATTCTAAAAATTTTTCAGTACTCACCCTTTCTAGATTTTTTACACATGAGTTGTATTTGTACAAAATTAGCCGTCGATTGTGCAGCAGAGGCTTAGTCTGCAAGAGTATGGCAACTGTGGATATGTACATATACCTTCTTCCACACCACCCTCTTAGAGATGAGAATGATAGAAAAAAACATGTTTTGGAGGAGGAAACGACAGTGCGAAGGTTTTTCTGTCATGCGTAAAACAATAACCTTAGACGCCCAACTTCAAGGCAAACGAAAATACAAAACAGGAGTACAATGTACAAAGACTAAGTACAAAGAGCGGAACGTTGGTGAAAATACAAGAATTAAAAAAATAAACTACTTAGGGGCAAGGACAGATAAATAATAATTGGGGTAGTGTGGATATTTACACAGCGTGTAGTCGGTCAGCCATTTCAAAGTTGCGAAGAGTCATTCGCTGAAGATAAGTAATTTAGCCAGTGCAGTACAACCGCTAGCCTGGGGTGTTTAACGTGCACCACGCAGTAGTGATACACGACCGCACGCCGGTACAATGCTCATCCAGATGGAAACGGGCGGGCGGGGAGAGCAAGGACAGACAGCACTATGCTGTTTGTGTTTCTCTAAGAATCGTGCTCTCTGTCCTTGTCCCTAAGTGTTTCTATTCTTCCACTGATACTTGTCTCAAAAGTTACAAAAATTTTCTAATTTTCTTAGCAGCTGCAAATTTCCTACTACTTTGATTAGCTAGAGATTTATTGATGAAGCGAATATGCCACATAAGACGTGTTTTTGTAGATAGCTCTAGGAATGCTTGTTTGCAGTCCTCGGTGCAAAATGCCTGTTTTGACAAGCAGCTGATAAGAAGTGCTGCAAGCACAGTAGTTACATCTAATTAATGAGCGACAACGCCAATGTGCATCAAGAAAGAAGTCTCTATGTCCTTAACATCCTCAAAACATTCATCGGAAGGCACTGTCATGCTGCCGAACAACTCTGGTGGGAGGCCACTCTACCTCAGTGTAACGGCATGCAACGGCATCGCTAGCCTCATCTGGCAACAATGGAGTAGAAGCAACTAGGCATTGAACTGGCTTTGACTGGCAGTCGAGTCGCGGCACTCGTAACATACACATCGTCTCCCGGGTCTTTACTAGCGACCCATTCCGGAAGTTGTTACATGGTGTAGTCGTCCATCCGTTACAAGGATGGACGACAAAGGCAAAAGTCAAGGACCAAGTTGCTCCGCGTTCCTACAAGGTCGGCACCGATGATGGTGCAGAGTATCGCCGAAAGAGGCAGCGCTTGCGGACCACTCCAGAGGCCTTCAACATCGACAGATATCCTGAGGGGTGGACCACAACACGAGCTGCACAAGAAAACCCGATAAAAGATTCTTCAGGCGAGACCTCAATGGAGTCGGAGCCAAGAGACCCCCCGCTTTAAGACCAGGACGGTTCGCAGGCCAATCTGGATCTTGGTCCTCCTGTCAGCGCTCGTGCACCTGACCCACCACCAGTCCGACATTCTAACCAGGCGCGTCGGGCTCCACGAAGACTCAACTGTGACCGTAATTTTGATCAAGAGAAATATTAAACACCTGTGGTCAAAGAAAGGGAGGTGTAATGGCATGTAAAGGCATCACTAGCCTCATCTGGCAACAATGGCCTAAAAGCAGCTAGGCATTAAACCGGCTCCGATGGGCAGTCGAGTCGCAGCATTCATAACGTACACTTCGTCTCCCGGGTCTTTACTAACGACCCATTCCGAAAGTTGTTACACTCAGCATTGCAAAACCCGATGCGATGCTGTCGGCTGTGGGTTCTCTTTCTTCAGGAATTGTTTACAGACACAATCTTGTGGCTGGTGTAACAGGAACTCAAGGACCAGGTAACCACTGACGTAGCATAGGATATTCTCCACAATGTCGCGGTTGTCTGTCTGCTCTTCCTCAGAGGAACTCTGCTTCTCAACAACAACTGTGGTAGCATCAGCTGTAGCAGACATCTGCGACAGCTATGCCAACACAGTGCTCTTATCTGGTTCACAGTTGCCCTGAAGAAAGAGCGCCATCAGTTTCTCAACAGAAATGTGTTTCAGTCCAGCAATCAACTGAAACACATTTGGATTGTCATTGCAGCCATGCTTTAATCGGATCAACCCAAAAAGGTTTTCAAGAGGGTCCTGCTGCAGTGTGTGAGTCAAGAGGTAGCGAAAGTCAAAGTCATGCATGACTTCGTCCCCGAGGAGACGGGTGGCCCTTATGGTGATCTGCCACCTAAGGATTGTGCGAGGCTGCCGAGGTTCGTAAAACGGTCGGTTTTCAATTTACGACAAGGACTCTTGCAAGAACACCAAGGTGTTCCAAGTCCTTACTGATTGCATAACACAATTTGTCACAGGTTTGTGACAGAGGAGCTGTTAAGACAATCAAAGATCTTGTCCATCCTGTCGAAGAAATCAGTTGTCGATTTGGTGGATCCCGGCAACAAATAAAGGGCCATGAAGACACACATAGCAACTAAGACGGACTCACTCATGACCTGACTTGCGTACTTAACCTTCATGTTCCCAAATGGCTTTGGGTAGATGTGACCATCAGTCAATTTTTTTGCCAATCTGAGCTTCAGGGGATGTGAAGACTTGTACAGTTGCATAATTTAGGTCTAATCAACAATTTTAGGTCCAATATGGAGCTTGTGAGGACGCAAAGATTATTCCTTGTGCTCTTAAGGAGGTACAGGGTGTCAAACAAGAAAAAAATCTTGCGCCCATCAACCAAAAAAAAAAAAGGCACCGCTGGGGTCACACCTAGCTTATTTGCTAAAGTAGCGTTGCATGCCCCTTGGTCGCAGATGAGTGCTTTAACAAAAAGCCTGGCAATTCCTGCAGCTGATTGAATAGTTTCGTGACCAGATCATGAATTGTATCTGTGAATTTTTTGGTTCTGGCTACGGTGAACGCTACAGACTGCATCCAGTTTTTTCGAAATGCCTGAAACAAGGATCAGGAGTGCTGTATTCGACAGTGCAGGAGTCCTTTCTTGACCATTGTGTGAATATCCAGTGATGACGTCATGTTTAGCATCATACTGCCAATTGTGCTTAAGTGAAATTTCCTCAAACATTAGTGTGCAAGCACGATCTGATATGTTAATTCTCTTCTTTTTTTTTTTTTGGGGGGGGGGGGGTCATTACTTAGCACGCTGATGAGATGGCCAAACTCCGGGGGAAGTACAAGAAAGCAAAAGACAACGTTCAAAGATTAAAAGAATAGCTGCAGATCGTCCAAGAGCTGAACAGGAACCTCCAGAGGACCCTGGTACGGAAAGAAGGTGTGTGCTAAATAATGGACCCTTTCAGGAATTGCTGCTGGGAACCGCAGGAAGCTGTGTTTGACGATGTTGGCAACAAGCAACACTGGCTGTGGAGCACGCCACCATTAGCATTTTGACTGTCACATCCACGGGTGCTGTTAATGCTGCTGCTGACGGTCTTGTATGAGGCAGAAGTTTGACTGCAATTACTGATCCCAGATGAAGCTTATTTATTGACTCTACATTGAAAAGGTCTACCAACATCCTTTCTCCCTTACAACGAGCAACGTTAGCCGCCAGTGCTGTTCAGGAACAAATGCGTCCCCGGAATCTATGAGTTGTCATCGCTCGAAAGTGCGACATTTCCACATGGATGATTTCACTGGGTGTTTACCCGAATGTCCCATTCACACTGGAAGGGGACTCGAAAAACGTGAAGGGCTCCACTGCAGGTTTACGGCTGTAAAAGCGGTTAAGGGGCGTTTTCAGAATTGCTCCGGTACCAATTTTTCAGAACCGCCTTTGCTGACCGTGAAGCTGTTGGCAAAATCGCACCAATAGCAACTCAATGCTGTCGTGACGCTGGCACTAGCGTCGTGGCGGTGGCACTAGCTAGGTTTGATTAAACTTCTTTCCTTCGTTCTAAACGTTTGCGTGACTTGCGTCTCGCTTTGAGATTCATTCAAGGTGAGGCAGTGGCTGAGCGTTTTAGGCTTAGCATCTGAAATGCAGCATCAGCACAACTGGAGCAGACAAACACGCTGGCAATCTGGTGAAATAGATTCAGAAGGAAACTCGTGAGACAAAATCAACACGTAAGGACGAGATGAAGGGTGTACACCCTTCATCTGGTCCTTACTCACCGATTCCGAGGGCTTCCTGCTGCGGCTGTATGTTTTATATACATTTGTCGGACTGTGCTTCCTGCTAGCGTAATGATGCAGAACTTCTGCCACGGCCAAGAACTGTCAATCAGAAAGCTTGGTGTGCTTGCAGGAAGCGGGTTTTATGGAATGCGATACTCTGGAAGCATTTAGTGGTTCTGGGCTGAACCAATCAGCTGCCAGCCTTGTGCTAGGTGTGCTGCTCTCCCTTTGCACCTGGAGGCAGGTAGTGCAGTCAGGCTGCTCAAAGCTGGTGGGCGGTTGATTTAACTGTTGTAGGCTCGTTGTCCCACTGTCGGCTTTTAGTGCACCAACACACACAATACATGACACTGCTATGCCCTGTGGTGATTAATGTTATACATCTTTGACAGAACAAGTCAGGGCATCTATAGCACCGGTTCCTCTACCAGCTCCTGCACCACCTCCTGTGGTGGAAAGGGCCGCACAAGCAGCTGCAGCCTTTGGCCCAGCGGCAGCTCCTGTGGTCACTGAAGCACCCGCTGCAGCAGGCTCTCTTAGTAATGAGCCTACGTATACACCAACTCATGTTTACAAACAAACCGGAGCGCCCCTAGCGGACGTCACTGGCGCCGCGCATGCGCCGTGGATGGTGGGCAAGAAGTCCGCCGTCGCCCATAAACAGACCATTGAATTGCCTTGTTGTCGGCGTCGGTGGGAGTCCCCGTGCTCTTTTTCGCGTTGGAATTGTTGATTCTACGTCCTCCTAACATTGTCTGACTACTTGAGCGGCTTCAGCAAAACTATCGAGGCAAAACTTTGCGTGGATAATGTGACGTGCGGCGATTCATTTCACGTGGACGCCGCAGAATGGGCGCTAAAGCCTGACTCCCACGTCGAGATTCTGCTCGCTATTTTCAGTCGCGACGTCGCTCGGACTGCAAAAGCGTGGACCGTACCTGAGATGGTGGACATCGATACTGAAAACCTCAAGTAGAATCGGGCAATACAAGTCGGTGATGGCCACTGGTAACAATGATCAACAACTTCTTGTATCTGTTTACACTTAGCCGGCTTACCCCAACCAACCTTCAAAAATGTTTTGAGGCCTGCACTTAGTTCTTATCGCAATTACCGGGTCAACGTTTGGTTTACGAGCCGCTGTCGTTTGAACGAACTAACGACAAAAAGCAGCCAAGTTTGAAAGAGCAGACGACAGTTCGAACGCACGCGCAATGGAGTACGGGCAAGAAGCACCGCGTCCCGCGTCAACAAACCATTCGAATGTCACGTTGTCGGCGTCTGTGTGAGTCTGCATACTCTTTTTCGCGTTGGAGTTGTCGATTCTACGTCCTCATCGCAATGTCTTACCACTTCAATCGCCTGAGCGAAAGGATCGAGGTTCGTTACGCCGCTAAACTTTCCGTAAGTAATTTGACGTGCGGCGATTCATTCGCATGAACGCTGCAGAATGGACGCCAAAACCATGATGAGATTCTTGTAGCTATTTTCGGTCGCGACGTCGCTCGTGCTGCAAAAGTGTAAAAGGTAGCGGCGATGATCAACATCGATACTGAAAATCGGAAGCGGGAACAGACAAAGCGTAACAAGTAGGTGATGGCCACCGGTACCAATAATTAACATGTATCTACTGTCTACACCGAGCCTACTTAAGTCTTTTGAGGCCTGCAATTACTTCTTATTGCAATCACCGGGTCAAACTTTGGTCTACGGGCCGCTTTTGTTTGAACGAGCAGACGACAAAAAGCAGACAAGTTTGAAAGAGCAGACGAAAGTTCGAACGATCAGGCGGCCGTGTGAATTTGAAGACGCACTGAATCCGTGGGTGGTCCGGACAACTTGGGGGTTTTCTCTCGGTCATGCTGGAACAAAGCAAATACATCTGGCGACTACAAATTGTGGCCCGGACACGCAATCGTAGTTCAACAGCGTGAGGTTTGCCCTTTTCACGGCTGCTATCCACGTTCTCGGACGAACGGAGGGTGCAAAAACACATGAAAACTGATCTTCAAACCTTCCCAGACTCTCTTGGTAAAGCCCCCATCGCAGCATTTTGACGAGAAGGCAGGTTTTTTGTCTCGTTTCTTCCAAAGGAACACAGGAATGCATGTCTGGCACGGCGACTTCTGCCCACCGCCCGAGACCGGAAGTGCGTCCGGCGCGCCACCACCGCGGCGTGACGTAGGAGAGTTGAGTTGGTGTATAAGCTGCTCACATACTCTGAAGAGGGTGATATGGTAAGTTGATTCAGTAGTTGTTAGTTTCAAATTTCTGGATGGAAGGCGCTTCTATATGTTAGCAGGAAGTTGTCATTATTGGAAGTCTGAGCCTATTGAAAGGCACTGACCATTTGTCATTGACCATGTAGAAAGTGATAAAATTTGCACATGAGGAATACATTTAGGCACCATCATGACAAATTATTGTTCCATGGTGTTGCAGCAAGACACCAGCTGTGGCACAACCCAGTGCATGAAAGTCAATCAGAAAGCGCTTTTTTTTTTTTTAGCTATTAAAAATAGCTCAAAAAAGACGGGACGAAAAGACAATGAAGCACACAGGACAAGCCCTTTTACATGAAAGTCATAATGTCATAGAAAACATTCAGAAGTGAATTAGACTTTGTAGCTAGTCTAGACCTGTTCGCATAGCATTCTGTGCAAATTCATTGGACATTAAAGGGTAAATAATTTAAAGGGACACTGAACCGAAATTTTTAGCTCACAAAACAAGCCTGGACAGAGAGATGGGACGCTGCAAAACCCGAAAACATCATTCATACAGCGATATTTCTAACGGATTGCCATATTTCTGGAAAAAACGAGCACGACTGAACACGGCCGACGAGCCTGAGGAGACAAGGCACGTCACGATTCTCATTCCACCAGGGTATCATAAATACAGTAATCACTTCGCATAAATCAGCATTGCACGGAGAACAGAACTTTCTGGTTCTCACCAGACACCTTTGTTTTCGTACCTCTTTTAATGTTTTACAGATGAACTTCACCGATGCGGGAGTTCAACTCCAGAAGAAGGCATGGAATGACGCCATGGACCCAAAGATTGGGGCAAGTGTGGCCATGAAGAACCTGGCCACGTCCGTATGGGGTTCGGACGTGCTGGTCACGAGGACTGTGACAGGAGTTCCGTCGAACGCCAACAAGGACAAAGAACCCAGGCCACCTTTGACACCCCTGACACAATTTTAATCTAAACAGTAATCCTGTAATTTTTCTTTCCTAATCAGTGCCTTGTCTGAGTAGTTAGATTGTACTGCAGTGACGCGTTTGATTTGTAGAAATGGAAGTAGCTCTTTCCTGCGTGTCACAGTGGTGAATAGTTCAGTGCCATAGCTTAATGTGTATGTGCCGTTTTGTGCCAGTGACTCGTATAATTTTTAACCATGTTTTTGAGTCTGAGTTGCTCTTTGCTGAGCTCAGCATCAGCATTGATTTTTTTGTTTTATGGCTTGCTCTGGAATAGAGATCATAAAATAATCTAGATGAAAAAAGTCCAGCGTCTTCCCATACATTTTGGCCACCTGGGAACGGTAGATCAGTTCACATGCAATGCCCAAATCAGGTCAATACTTGTGGTTAAAGTAACTTCAACACAAGGGGGAAAAAAGGGGTTGTTTATGTTTATACAGCCTAAAACTTAGTCTGCCTCAACGAGCGACTTGTCTCCCAGCTGTAGATGAGAAATTTGGCCAGTGCAGTACAACCGCTAGCCTAGGGTCAACGTGCACCACGCAGTAGTGATGCACGTCCGCATGCTGGTGCAATGCTCATCTAGATTGTAACGGGTAGGGATGGGGATTGAACCCAGGATATGTGGGTTCTGCAGCTTTCGCTTCACGTTCTCCGAGCTGGTGTGCACTAGCCCACTCGGCCACCGATCGCTAAACACAGCTGCAGCTGTTTTGAGACTTCATTGTGTTTGTCTTTTTCTGTTTCCCTTTGTCTTGGGGTAACTTTAACCACGATCACCCACCAGCCCGCCTAGTCCTTAACGCTAATTTCAGTATTTGTGTCCTTAGCTAATTACAAAAGCTTATAATCAGCAACAGATCCAGAATTGCTCCTAATTTGCATGCTTTATAGCAGCTCAAACGACCTCTTGGTTGTTTGGCCTGCTGTAACCAAGTGGGTATTCGGGTAAAGATCAGGCTTAAAAGAGCTGGACATTGAATGTGTAAGCCTTTCTGTTCCTTTGAATATCTTGCCATTACATGTTTTTCAGAGTGCTTCATCAAACAACTTCATGCACAAGCGATCTACCCAGAGGTGATAGCAGCTCGGGCCACTGCCACCAGGGTCAACAGGATCTTGGGGGAAAAGATCAACGATCTTAGATGCCAGGACAGGCATTTACCAAAGGAGTAAATAAAAACAGTACCGGCCGGTTCGTGGCAATGGCTCAATCAAATATGGCAGCCAAGCATCCATTTCCCGCAGGCCCCAGACACATCGCACACAAAGCGTAGGATTATGAAACCGTGTGGGTCACCTACATGGTCTCCACAGTCCTCCGGGCCCCACAGGCTATGCGGAGACCTTTAGGGACCCACACAAACCATGCGGGGACCTATAGGAACCCACACCCACAGAAACTATGGGGGGCCCATAGGGACCCACAGACCTGCAGGCACTATGCGGGGACCCATACACCCACACAACTTCTGTGGGACCCACAGGTTTCATAATCCTACAGGTCTGCGGGTTTTTGGAGCGGGGACACCTGATCGAGAAGAGTAACACCATATCACTTCGTACCGACTGCAAGAGCGTGGCAGAGGCCGTGGAGCAAGTTACCCATTTTTTCCTAACCCCCAGCAAGTCCCTGCCCAGAACTTCCGGACGTACGGCGCCACATACACGAAGGGGGTCATTTACGGCATCTCTCCACTGGAAGACCAGAAGGCAAGACACTAAACTCCGACCTTGAAAGCGACAAAATATGCCTAGTCTCTGCACGACGATTAGGGGAATCCAACACAGCTGTCTTCACATTCGACGGCGTGAAGCTCCCGCGCTCCATATTTTATGGACGACGCTTCATGCGAGTAAACCCACACGAGCCAAAAGTGGTTACCTGCAAAATGTCACCACCTCGGAAACAAGCAAGTCAAACCGTAGAATTCTGAGCAAGCGCCCCCACCCGAGCAAGAGCCCCCACCCCCCAACTTCATTGCTAATTTCACATTTCTGCGCCGTTCCCGGAAAGCGCCCCCTTCCTCGCTCCGCATCCTTATCACGCACTTTGCAGCCCGATGGCCGGTTCAGCCCGGTCGCTACACGCCAATGTCACTTTGATTTGGCAGTGTCAGGTCGGCTATGCATTCTTAGACAGCGGCAAAAAAAATCAAGGTTGTCCAATGGCATCGTGAAAACGGGAAAAGTGTGCACCAGACGTCTCGACACTTCAAGCTCGACCGGATACGAGAATGGGACAAGAATTTTCACAATTTGCTACAGCAAAACTACGGGAAAGCCAAACTTTGATGAAAGCTAAGTAACGGCGTGCCGGTATTCAGTGAGTATGTGGACGACGCAATCTTTGAATACCTGGAGCGCAAAAGAGGTGCAGGACGAGCCGTTAGCAACCGGCTTCTTTTTGAAGAGGCTGTCAAAATAGCCAATGGCATGCAGTTGGGAAACATTGTAAAATGCAGCTAACTTTTTCTTGCGACTGACTTTGCAGTCTTTTGGTGGTTTTGAAAGTGATTAAAATAGCAGTGACAAATCTTTGGCCAAATAATGTCGATGTTTCCAGAGATAATATAGATATTAAATCAACATACACAGCACTTGTTTTTATCCGACGGGAAAATTTTGTCGCCATCTTGAATTTCGGTGCCGTTTCGAGAACTTTTGTTTTTCTTGAGTATAATGTGGCAAATGACAAAGGCTACAGCACCTCATTATGACAACAGTAAAAAGATGTAACACTCCATAACATAGTCCTGGCATGTTCTTGCTTTGGAAAACATTTTAACATGCAAGATCAATCTATTTATTAACCCCTTGATTGGGAATCCATGACTAAAATATTTGCAAAATGGAGACTCTTTTTGTTCCCATTTTGGCAATATTTTTTTGGTACCAAACTTTTTTGTGCTGCCGTCTATGCATTAATTTTAAAGAAACATTTTCGACGTCAAGGGATAGATGGTTCTTCCACCCGTGCGACGAAAAAACCAAGCGTTTAAAGACGCGCTTTTCAAGACCAACTGAAGAGTGGCACATCTATGTTGGTGCCCCCCAAGCTGCGGTTAATATTGCCATGTGTCTAAACATTTTATCAAAAGTAATACACAAATCTTTGTCTAATGTTAAGTCAACATTTACATTATATTCAAGTAATGACTTAATGAAAACATGGCAGTGCCCACAAGCTGCATGCACGTGAATGAATGTCACCCTCCGAATGGATGAATGACAGTCTTGGCGGCACTGGACAATGGGGAAAAGACTGCCGATACTTGAGTGTAGCTTTCTGGGGGCTGTTATTTTAAATTACAATTCTCATTTGCTCTTTCAGCTCACACCTTCACAGAGTATGGCGATGTGGAGAAGCGAGTCAAGGCCAGCCTCTCATGATTTCTGTCCCGGGGACACTGTGCTCTTTTAGGTAAGCTGGTTCGCTCTCTGAAGAGACAGAAGTAGACATTTTTTTCAAGTAAATGTACCTGTCCGCTATTCAAACTTGATAATGCAATTAATGCAAAGGTGCAAGCGAGCTAGACAAGGATGACAATAATAATCCCTGCAGATGGGGAACAAGGGGAACAAAGGAGATTTGTGCTTTTCCTTTGTCCTTGTTCCCCTTCTCCAGAGATTATTATAGTATTCATACTTATTGCATTTTTGCAGAGTTCACATTTTGACAACGTATGGTTGGCTAATGTGTTGTGGAAGTTAAAGCTCTCACACATTCAAAACATTTTGTGAAATACAATAGAACCCTGCTGGTGCATTTTTAGGTGGCCACAATAAAGGATCATGACATGAGAGAAAATGTAACTATGGATAATGCCCTTGGGATAGCTATAGATGTTTTTCCCCTTCCCCCTAGGAAGCTATATTCTCTGTTCCTTTCACGTTAGCCTTCATGGCTGTAAAATAATTGCCTTATTTTATAGGCTGACAATTTTCTTAACACTTTCCAAAATTGGGGCCGAACTATAAGCAACACACCGTTTATAAACAAGCTTGCATTTCCCCACAGCAGCTATGGGCACTGCATATGCAGAAACCAGATTTGTGTGAGCAGACATGTCTGCACATACGCTGTGCCGACAGCCGCGCCACCGCAGTGGTTCAACGTCAGAGCCACATGTTTGTCTATAGTTGCAGTTAAAAAATATTGAAATATAAAGACGCAAAATTTCTG
Organism: Ixodes scapularis; assembly: GCF_016920785.2. Classification (NCBI taxonomy): domain Eukaryota; kingdom Metazoa; phylum Arthropoda; class Arachnida; order Ixodida; family Ixodidae; genus Ixodes; species Ixodes scapularis. The sequence continues at coordinate 62,810,629 of NW_024609857.1, read as the reverse complement.
AGCCCATCAAGCCAAACCATAGCTTCCTCACACAAATCACTGCACCCTGCATGCCACATCAGGGCAGTGAAGCTTGATGCAATCAAAATTGCTTCAACATGGAGGCATGGTGGAAGTAAAGAAAAATGGGGTGTCGTGAGAGCCTGAATCTCTAATAGTGTCATAGAGCACCAAGCAAGAAACACAATGCAGAGCTAGTGAGTTGAAATAAAGGGAGTAAAGCAAATGGAACAGGGTAGCCATGTGTTCCTAGTAGTCATACCGGCCACCTTGAGTGGCAGTTTTTGGGCATAAGAACCGGGAAGGCAATGCATGAAGCCTGTAACTCGAACACACATAGTACACTTATGGACGTTCAACATGATCGATGTCCATGAGCCGAGGAAACATAAGAGCAAGGTTCTTCTGTGCATGTTATAGAATGCGCTACAAGAATATATGTGCTGGTTATATGCCCATTTGAACTAGAATGTTTTTCTTATTTCAGCTCGTACTTTATAGACATGTCAGGAAGCAAGAAAAGGCTATTTTTCACTCATTGTTTACGTTTGGGCGATTAACTCTGCCTTTTAAAAAACGCTAGTCATTTAAACGACATTGTGATGAATACATTTTGATAATTTAAACTGTTCTTCAATCTTTGTTTTCTTCCAATATTGCAAGCAAGCACTATATGTGTATCAGGGCCTGAAATCGCACTAGCACGTAAAGGGCACTGCCAAAGCCAATCGTAAGGTCATAGATGCTATTATTATCACAGTTTTTAGGCTGGCCAGCTGAAAATTGACGAAACATTGACAGTGGCGAAATGGCTACGAAGGTCGATCAAATGATATCTAAATGACGATTACCGTCCACGGCCGGCCACAGATGGTAATCATCATTTAGACGCCACCCTGTCAACCTTCGCAGCCATTTCGCCACCGTCAATGTTTTGCCATTTTATAGGCCAGTGGTTCTCAAATAGGGGTCCGCGGGTCCGCGAAGGTGTTCTAGGGGTCCGCGAAGCCCAGCTTCATCAGTCAAGCCCGGAAATAAAAGTTGTTTTTTCTCAGATTGTGAAGAAACATTCCAATTTTCGGGTGAGTTTTCTCATGTACATGTCAGTAAGAGAAGTCTACTTCACACAAGCCCTCACTTATATCAATTTATTAAATCACTATCATAATATATTTATACTTTCCCTTCCGCTCACCACGAACAGGGTCCTCCATCATCTTTGCCGATCCACAAGGGGTCCGTGAAACATCAATGGCTGAGAACCACTGTTATAGGCTATCATCAGTGTATCGCCAGCATATCGACATACTAGCATCAATCGGCTATTGGAGGAAATTAAAAGGCTATAAAATGTATAGTCTTCATCTCTTCCAATAGCCAATTGACGTTAAAGGGGCGGTGCAATGATTTTAACACTGTACGAATGTGCAGCTTGTATTTTTTATATTGTTTACTTCGGCATAAGTAAGAGAAAAAGTGCCACCATATCCCAAAATAGCTCTATTTCGCCGCGTAATTGCAAAATAAAAAACACTTTTTTTCCCAACTTGTGGCTACATGGTGGCCGCAAATGGAACCTGTGGTGTCACGTCATTCGGAGTGGTTTTTGTAAGTGATAGTGTTAGGCAATTGTAAGCTTGATTTAAGGGTAAGTTTAAAAAATCTTGTTGTTTAGGCATGCAGAAACGCTTCAGAAGCCTAATATTGCCGCTAAACGGGTATGAAGTATTTGTGGCGCCATCTACCGGAAGTCAACAAAACCTGCCGTCGCCGCCAATGCCGTCAATTGTCGACGCCCGAGGCGCCTACGGCGGCTACACGAGTAACCCGGACGTTTTGTCTTTCCCTCGCTCGACGGAGTGCGTTGGTCGTGGTCCGTAGTATAGTGGTGTCGTTATTGTTCCGGGTGTCTCGACCTCGACTGCGACTTCGACTGCCCGCCGCGTCGACTGCCCGTTGCACAAGTCCAAGACTTACTATACGCAAGCATCTTGCACTCGACGTCGCTCAGGCCGTCCGCCCATGCCGCCATGTTGGTCGGGAATCGGCGGGAGAGCGGCGAGCCCGGCCAGCCGGCGAGCACTGGGGAAACGGAAGCCAGAAGAACCCAACCGGAAACCAACGCCACTCCGAATGACGTCACAGGCGAAGCTGGTGCCGCTTCAATGTTGAGTTGAGGGGTGCCAGAGATACCAATTTCTTTTATTTTTTATAATGAAAACTAGGGCAAGCAGGAAAGAATAGTTTTCGGCCCTTCGTTTTATATGTGGCCGGGATCAATTCCCGCAATTAATTAGCCAAAGTCCGCAAATTGTTGCACCGCCCTTTAATTAGTACGTGTTTTCTGCATTTGAAAGAGTGTTTACAAATATTTTCAAGTAAATTGAAGATGTGAAAATAATTTGTAATTCAGTTCTTTGCAGAGTTTTTTAGTTTTACTGGCATTAAGGCAAAGGAGTGATGCAGAAGATTTAGAAAAAAAGGGCACAGTTTAGGCTTTGTTCTATTACACTTCTATTTTCACCGCATTTGCAGTAAATGAGGCCGTTGTTCGTCTTCTGGTATTAAAAGGATATGCTGGTCGAGATCAACTATTTCTATTTCAGATTTTTGCTGAATTTCATTGCATCACAAGCATTGATGCCAAGCAACGGTTTTTTTAGAATGCCTCAGTCCTCTCCAAGCCATAGAATTTCGTTTTTGCCTTGCTTGTGTCTTCAATCTCGAGTACAGTGTTAAGTACCGCCATACTTTGTCTTGTCTTGAACAACTGTTGAGGCTCCAGCATTTTAAGCTAGGGTCTGTGGCAACACGACTCTTGACTACTCCGAAATCCCAGAAAACCAAAAAATACTAAAATAGAATGCAGTGACTTTCCTTCATTCCACTAAACTGACAGGGCAGTGAAGGCTGCCTGCTCTCTGGACTAAACAATTCCTGTCTTTCATCAGCTGTCCCTCTTCTCAGACCGACGGCTGACTGATCCGAGGGGCACATGGCTTCCCCCATCCTGTCAGTTTAGTGATGAACTGATATTCAACTGCATTCTTATGTTTGTTTTGTGCTGCTGCTTTTGATGTCTGAGTGCCAAGAGTCTCAAATATCAGAGTGCTCAAACGTGCAAGTAGAAAAAAGATTATAGCAAGGGTGATAGTCTCAGTCACTATTTCGTGCTTCTCTGACAGGCGCATATGCAGTAACCTTCCCTATAATCTTTTATTACTCCTGTATTTGAGCAGTACGGGATAAGTGCCTCTATACACCCTCGGAGAAGATATTTTTTTTTACGTCGGACACACAAGAAAAAGTAATGATGTTGAAATTGAGTGTTCTAATCGGTGACAACTTCAAAATGCCAGGGGAGGGAGTGGTGGAGAGGAGAAAACCCCATCTCCAGCCTTTTTGGTTTTCCTTCATCCTATTCATGTCTCCCTCCCCTCCACCGGCATTCTAAGGTTGTCACTGCCTATATTTACATTTGATTTTTTTTTCAGGCATTCCTATTTTTTTATAAATAGAGTACTAGCCTTTTTTGTCCCATACTTTTATACACAACTGTGGAATAGCTGTGCAAGTTTGGTACAATTTCCTGTGATATTTTCATCAGTGACAGGCATACGTAAAAAACAATGGCCTTCCCTATAACCCTTTGGTTTCTGTATTAGATATGTGATATCTGCCTCCATAAAGTGATGCAAAATTTCTTTTTAAGCTTTTAGGCACCTTAGAAGCACTTGTTTTTACATCATATACACAATGCAGAGGTGAGTGACGTTGAGATTAGATAAGTATCCTAGTCGATTTATTTTTGCCAAGCATTTTTATTTGCTCACTTCATTTTTTGTACATACCTTTATAGTTTAAAGGGACCATGAAATTACCTTTTTACTTTTTCCAGATAACTTTTACATTAGACCGTCAATGTTCACTGAATGCCGAACAGGCATCCGTTTTCGTCTCGGTTTATTAACTTCTACACAAAAAATTATTGAAATATCGACTTTTTCATTCTCTCCAACTGACCGCAAAACAAGCCGTGACGTAGGCCGTTTCCGGAACCGGAAGTTCTCTCGGCAGTAGGAGAATGGGAGTGTTAGCGGCAACGAGTTGGGGTGCGCCGGTAGGTTTTACTGCGCTGATGTCACCGACGTATTTCCTGAATTGGCGCCTCTCATCGCCGCATCGCAGCTGAGCAAAATTCAATGAGATATGTTGCGCTACAGCGACAGCATGGGACTAGTCCCATACGCCGGTATGCCTGTTGGGAAGTGCAGCGAGTCTTCCGGTGAAGACTCCAGAAGTCAACCACCCTGTCATTGTTGGCAGAAGGGCCGGCCCGTGTCAGTCGTTTGCAAAGCGACGTAGATGGCGTTTTTCGCGGCCTCGGAGATGCAGGAGCGAGCCGACGTTAAAAAAGATACGTTTGAACTACGAGTGTCAGCAAGAGCCACGTAAATACCTGTTTACACTCGGAGCGGACGCGCGCGCTTGATGGAAGTGCTGTATTCGCGCTGTTTGTAAGCGCTTCGGGAACGTTCTTTTACGATTGCAACTCGATACTGACGTGACACTCGGCAAAGAAAGGTTGGACCGGGGTTGTACGTATACCTCCCACGAACTGTTATAGCTCGACAGCGACGTGCAGCCTGTCAGAATAGAAATGGCATACCAATAACAAAGTGTACATACCGTGTTACGAAGGTAATCCATACGGCGTTTATTTCAGCTCTATATCACACAAAACAAGAAGATAGAATCGACGAGAGTCCCTTTTCGACGAGTGTTCGTCAACACTGCCTCGGAAAACAAGGGGAAGAGATTGACCTCACCTCTTAATCTAGAATTGAGGTCAGCGATCAAACTATAATACGGGAAGGGTCCACAAGGGTCGCGCGGGCATATTCCATTTAGCAAGCCAGCCGGTCGTAGGCAGACGGTCTTGCGACGAAGCAACGCAGCGCCGAGTCGGAATGCCTGCTAGGTCTATATTCTGAGCAGTTCGCTTCGTCGGAGTCGGTGGATCCAGCGTTCTTGTTCGTCGTGGTCTGTTTTAAGTACTGTTTTCTTGCGGCTTGAAGTCGGCACGCGCGGGAAGAACACGTAGAAAAATAAACATTCAGTCAGTCAGAGTTTTGAGAGGAAGGAGAACAAAGAAAATAAACGTTCGTCGGTCGCCGCCACCCAAGTAACTGTCGGCCCTGCCCTACTGCGCACGCGCAGTAGTTGCTTCGTTTACCACACGATAGATGGCGCTTGGCTCTCAGCATTATCAAATTTGGCAATTTTCGCCACACATCTCTAATTATGCTACAAAATGTGGATCTGAATATTATTTAACAAAACTTTTAGGAAACATTCGCCGGCTATTTATTGTTTACGATCGCGGTGCTGGTGAGGTAGGCTCTTACCCAATAGGCGACGTGGATTTGGGTGACGTGCTCTATTTCCGCGGATGCATCGTAGTGAACAGGCGAAGGAAGGAAGGCGCAAAAGAGTCCAGTTTTCTTTTAAAAGTTCTATAGCAAATAATTTTTTTTGGCTCCCTATTTTTGTGTTTCTTTTCACACCTTTTACGACGTGCGGTGGATGAAACTCGATTTTAAAATCATTTCATGGTCCCTTTAAGAATAACGTCCAGCATTGTGATTCTAGTAAACATTCCTGTGACACTCACCCCCGACGTGCGCATATGGAGAACAATGGCCTTTTCTATAACATTTTTCATTACTTGTGTGGTTCAACAGTTGTGACATGATCAGAGGATAAGTGGAGTGACATTGAAATTGGGTATTCTAGTCACTTCATCTCTGACTGAGTTTTGGAACAAATACCTTTGTAGACCAAGTCATGTTTGTATGTATTCCGGTGATGTCGTCTTTTTTGTTTCAATTTACACACTTGTAGTTTGGATTTCAGAATAAATATATTTAGAGAGTAAGTGGCATTATTTTATCAACACATTGTTTGACTCCTGCTCATAAAACTGCATGTAGGATGTTACAGCTAGCAAGATGTTTCTCATGGCACACTCTGGAATGCATGTTTTCATATCCCACAGGCATGGCATCAGTTGGTAGGGAGGAGCAGTCTGGCATCACACACCAGCCCCTCAAAGACACATTGAGACCTTAAGGAAAGGACAACCCTTCCGACTCTTAGGGATAAATCTTGGGAAGAGGCAGGTGCCCAGTGCCAATTTTCAAACTTGGCCCTCAACAGTTGTTTTATTCATTACATTATATTACTCAAGAAGTTCAAAATTGATCCCCAAATGGAGAAATGTTACTCCCTTGCAAGTATAAATTTTCTTCTCGAAAATGTCAAAAGGACCTTCAAACTGTAGGAAGGTTACACCTTAATTCACAAATTTACTTCGAAGGGGGGATTAATCCCCATAGGTTGGCAAAAGTTACTCCCTCTCAGAAAAATAGGGGACCATAGTTGATCCACCAAGGAACAAAAACTTGTCCCTTGCAACTATAACTCCTCTCTATAGTGTGGAAAAGTTACACCCTCTTGGTAAAATAAGAGATCATAGTTGATCCATTAGGGGAGCAAAATTCGTGCCTTGCAACTATAACTTTTCTCCCTAAGAGAGTCAAAAGCACCTTCAAAACAGAGTAAAGTTACTCCCAAATTTAAAAATTTACCCCTTAAAAAGGTTATTACTAATCCCCATAAGGTGGCAAAAGTTACTCCCTCTTCATAAAATACGGGACTTTAAAGGACTACTGTTGATCTCTTAAAGGAGTAACGTTAGTCCTTAAGGCTTTGCATAGGAGGCAAAGTTGATAATTAGGTGCCAGGATGGTTAGTCCCAAAAGGGTTCAATTTAAATGGACTAAAATACAAAATGCAGTAAGTGACGCTTTTGCCACTTGAGATCAATCTCAGTGACACACCAATTACTGCCCAAAAGCCTTAAGTACTCTTTTTATTAAAAGTGTGGTCTAAGACCATCGTATTCATATTAAGTTTTATGCTCATAATATTCTGTGTGTATAATAAAGCATACCTCCGCTGAATACTCACACGGCACCACTCAGAAGGGCACATAATACCGCCGTCCAGGACTGTAAAACTATGCACTAATCTTGGCTCCCCAGTCGGACTGTTTATAAGGAGCACAGCCACCGTTCCTGCCAATATATATTGTCGGAGATGCAAGCGCATATTTTTTTCATGAGGCGTCTTCAATGACAATTGCTTCCTTGTCACTGAGCATCAGCCAATGTTTGAGGAGCCTATGCTATTTCTGGAGGTGGTATGCCTCCCGTTTCGAGCTTTTTATGTGTTGAATTTACCTATCCAAAGGAAGCCTCAGCCACGCTCGAGTTTATTCAATGGTGAGAAAATCTTGAAATTCCTCAAGTCCAGAGGATATGCCATAGAATGACATACTCTATATCACAATTCTATTTATGGTGCTGTAATGCCCTTCATCACAACTAGCCCAAACATTTGAGCTGTATTAATTTTACAAAGAATTATACTAATGCATTTTTAAAACAAATTTATGTGTGAACACTAGTTGTCATTAGGCTGTAACTTTCAAGACAGGGAACCATGGTTATCTTGTGTAGAATGTGTTTGTTAACCAATCTTTGAGGTTTAATATGTTCAACACTGTACTGTAATCAGACCAGATAGTTTTAAAAAAAATGGCTTCACCTTCACCACGCTGAGTATGCGTGGAGCTAGGATTGGATTGGGTTTTTATGGCGCAAGGGCTGCTGAGGCCAAAGAGCGCCAAAGAAGGAAACTATTGCACTGAGGGTAAGCGAGAGGAAATGACCCCAGTGGTCAGGGTTAAAAATAAAGGAATGAGACATGAAACCGGATTATGTCACAAACAATAATGGGCATGAATGAGAAGCTTTGAAGTTCACAATCGATGTAGAAGACCAATAGCATCTAAAAACTTAAAAACCTGCTTGAAAGTCACGAATGGTTCACCACCCAATAACATTGGGTGTAAGGGAGTGTGCTTTCTGTACAACTGTGCAAAATGAGATTGGCATTCCCATTCGTAGAAAGGGCAGTCAATTAGAAAGTGGAGAATGCTTAGAGGTTTATCGCACTGTTCACACAAAGGGGCATCCACCCCACGGAGCAGGTAGCCATGAGTCAGATGCGTGTAGCCGATGTGCAAATGACACAGTATTTCTTCATTCAACCGTTCTCGGTGTCGGGCACTCGCCCATTCACCCAGGTTTGGCTTAATGATATGCAGCTTGTTGTAGATCTCCTTATTCCACTCGGCTGCCCCTTGGGTTCGTATGCGAGACCTTACAGAACGGCGATAGTCCATATAAGGAATCCCTTTTATACCTACCTCTCCGCTGACCTGAGTATGCGTGGAGCAGGCATGGCATTAATGTTAGATGATGCATTATATCCCCTTAGACAAATCCATGATAAATGATGATATATCCTCTTAAGACAAATCTTCCAAATCAACCCACAGAAGGGGTTGAAAAGAACGGGAGCAGTGAAGCGGACGGCGGTCCATCACAAGATTTTATAGCAGCTGAAGGGCTTCAAATGAAGTCTCCACAGAAATTCTTTGAATCCATGTTTTTATGGCAAGTGCAGATTTGAGTTTCTACACATCTAGCATGCTTCTAAGAAGACAACTCTAATGTGACTGATGCCAACCTTTTCAGAAGTGTAACAATACATGCGACATGCCGAGGGGTGCGTGAGCCCCCCAGGGTGAAGGCAGCTTATGTGAGCTTGAAAGCATGCGTGGAAGCTCACTGGTCGCCGAGCCTGCAGGCTTCATTGGCTCACTCACTGCCAAAACA